>NC_090655.1:51265466-51430157 GCF_040937935.1 Hyperolius riggenbachi | reverse complement strand
CTTAGTGAATTGAGGCCTAAGGCAAGAGAAACACTTACCTCCACACAGTAAGAGAGTTATCTTATCTCTTCATTCCTTAAGTTACCTCCTCTGTAGTTAGTTTACCTCCTCTGTAGTTAGTTTCACACGCAGTTAACAGCCTGTCTAAGTTAACTCTTCTGTCTTTAACTCCGGAGTTATTTTAAGGATTGAAGAGTTAACTTTAGGTTTGCCTGAGGTAAAATGTTTCCTGAATAGGACATGCCTTATCACCATGGTGACCACTCTAGAAAACGTTATTAAAGACAGGAGATAAGCTTAGTGAATTGAGGCCATAGTGCTGATAATTACCAGCTTAGCACCAATAAAGAGCTAATAAAGTAGTTGAAGCAGGGCCCCTACTATGCCTATCTGGTCCCAGGGGCCCTAGTGCAGTCACTACCTCTGTTTAGCCTATTGCTACGCCACAGCATTTGGCTTACAGCAGTAAACTGCAGTCATTGCACATTACTACAGTCCACACCTGACTTAGCACAGTCCACACATGACTGTAGCACAGTCTATGATCGGATGGAGGGTCAGGGCCACAGCTTGCACTCTTTCAGGCCTAGCAAATCAGCCTCCATGACCCTCATTTAAAGTGAATGGAAAGGAGATCTCTCTATCCTCATCATTAGTGATGGATGCTGGGGGAGGGGGGGGGGGGGGGGGGGTTGATAGCGGCATCCGCCCACCCGCGATCAGCGCAAACAGGAAATCCAGTTCAGATTTCCTGTTTGGCTTCCCCGTCGCCATGGCGATGATCGGGATGACGTTGTGACGTCAGAGGGAAGTCCCAATCCACCCCACAGTGCTGATTGGCCATGCTGTGCACGGGGTGGGGGTGCCCACTAATGCAGCAGGTAGCGGCGAATCTGGGGCAGCGATCGAGGTATGCACGCAGCTAGCAAAGTGCTAGCTGCGTGCAATCAAAAAAAAAAAAAAAAACCTGTATAAAATCGGCCCAACACGGCCTGAGCAATCCTCCGCGGCGGCTTAGCCCGTGCTCAGCACGAGCTTACTGCCAGGGAGGTTAACCAGCAGCCTGAATGCAGAAGCCCAGGCACTGCCGGTCAGTTTTTATCTATAGATTTTGGGATTTGCAAGCAGGGGGCTGGGGCAAAGATGATTAACTTACCTGTCTTGCCATTGCGCTCCATCCTCCCACCACTTCCACAGCAGAAGCTCTGGCTGTGAAGGTGGAAGTGTCAAGGAGATGAAGGACAGCGTGCAGCGCAGCTGCTAGAGACAAGTTAAAGGAAACCTAAACTGAGAAGGATATGGATTTTTCCATTTATAATACCAGTTGCCCGACTCTCCTGCTGATCCTGTGTGTCTAATACTTTTAGCCCACAGCCCCTCAACGAGCATGCAGATCAGGTGCTCTGACTGAAGTAAGACTGGATTGGCTTGCATGTTTCAGGGGTGTGATTTACCCACTACTGCAGCCAAAGAGATCAGCAGGACTGTCAGGCAACTGGTATTGTTTAAAAGGAAACATCCATATGCCTCTCAGTTTAGGTTCCCTTTAACCCTCTCTGTTCTGGCCCCCTGCACACACGTACAGTTTTGGCTATTTGTGAAAGTGCTCACTCATCCTTACTCACAAATTAATTTGTGTGCATTGAATCCACCCTACCCAAAGACCAGTTCATTAATGCTCAGTGTACATCTTTAAATAGGAAATGGTGTCAAAAGAACAATGAATAAGTCATTTAGTCAGTGTTTGCCTATTGTAAATCAGGGATAGGAAAGATTTTACATCTTTAGCAATTCTGCAGCGTCTTTAGTAATTCAACATAATAAACAGCCTAGGCTAGGGCCTGGCACACTCAATTATAATTGGCCAATCACTGACCAATTTTATCACCTCCATGTAGTAAGTATTTAATATCTATTGAATCTCAATGAGCAGACTGTGTAGTAAACCCTCATACTACACAGCGGTGGTAAAATTGGTCAGCGATTGGCCAATAGTAATTGTAAGTGTGTACCAGGCTTAAGCTTCAGTGGAGGGTGGAGCTTAATAGCAATATATAGCTATAGGAAGTGTTTCATGTTTAGTTTTCTAGTTTCAGCATCAGAAAGTGGGTATCCTAAATAATGTAATACACTGTACTATACACCGTAATGGTTCCTCTTTACAGGACAACTGTAATGAGAGGGTAGGTGGAGACTGGTATTGCTTAAAAGGAAAGAAATATGGCAGTTACCTGGTTGTCCTGCTGATCCTCTGCGCCTCATACTTTTAGCTATAGACAACAAGCATGCAGCAGATCAGGTGTTTGACATTGTCAGATCGGACAAGATTAACCTCCTGGGCGTTACGGACGAGCTCAGCTTGTACAGTAACGCCGCAGTGCATTGCTCAGGCCCTGGTGGGCCGATTTGCATAATTTTTTTTTCCCAAACACGCAGCTAGCACTTTGCTAACTGCGTGTTTGTTGCGATTGCCGCTGATCCGCCGCGGAAAGAGGGGGGGGCCCCCCGCAGACCCCTTGTGCAGCCTGGCCAATCACCGCCAGGCTGCGCTATGGGGTGGATCGGGACTCCCCCTGACATGACGTCGATGACTTCATACCCAACAGGAAATCCCGTTCTGAACGGGATTTCCTGTATGGGCTTCCCTCGTCGCCGTGGCGACGATGGGAATGATCGCCAGCGGTGAGCGGAGGGGGTGGGTGGGATAGCGAAGGGAGGGGGGGAAGCATTTAACTAGCGCTAGGCTAGCGACATGTTAAAAAATTACCTGAAAAAACCCTCCCGCGACCGTGCGCCGCAATTAATCAAAACGCCAGGGAGGTTAACTGCATGCTTGTTTCATGTGTTATTCAGACAATACTGCAGCCAAATAGGTCAGCAGAACTGCCAGGCAACTGGTATTGTTTAACAGGAAATAAATATGGCAGCCTCCACACACACCTCTCATTACAGTTGTCCTTTAATTGACTCTGGATTGGAAAACACTTGGTTACCATGTCCACTAAACTATGTAAGTCGGTATTTATACATCAGAAGGCAGTGCAGATAAATGGAAAATCATATTAAGCCGTCTAAAGATTTCATTTAGTAACTGTTCCAGATGAAGAAGTTTTATTTCTTTATGAAACTCACCATTGAGTCTTACTGTACCATAAAGCAGGGATTCATAAAAATAAAACAGCGGAAATATTTAGCGATTTATGCCCTGTGTTTATTTTATATGCTACAAGTTTTCTGAGTCTCTGCTGTTTGAATTTCCACCTCTGTAGGGAAAGCTTCTTGTAAAATTGTCGAGCTTGCAACACCCGGATCAATAGGAAAAAAAACCTACGTTTGGCTAAAACTAAAATTTATTTGCCATCAATTCCCCATTGTTATATGTTTTAATCAATGCTGTAAATATTCAGCCAAGTCAATGACCAATCGCCTGAGAAGGTAATTTTGTCAATAGTAAAAGTGACAGGACGTCCGGATTAGGTTTTATTGTAAGATTTAATTGTCCTTTCCAGGTCAAAGGGCTGTTAGCCCGAAAGGCGGGGGAGTTTTCCATTTGTTCTAGAAACTAAATTTAAAAGATTATATAATGAAATTTTTTACATCAGAATCTAAAGATTATGTATGGAACTATAATGGAAAGAATGGAAAGAATGCCAATCTCTGGGAATTTCAAATAAAGTTGCAATAGGCATAACCCCCCCCCCCCCCCCCCCCCCCCCCCCCCCCCCCCCCCCCCCCCCCCACACACACACACACACACACACACACACACACACACACACACACACACACACACACACACACACACACACACACACACACACACACACACACACGACAGATGTGTTGGCCTCTCCCAGTAGTCATTTAGCATACGAATTAAGGTTTAGAAAAAGTGTGTAAAAATGCACTATGCAATTAATACCAGCACTGTCATGTGACAATAATACTCCTCGTCTGTATTTAGGGGTCTAATGGAGGAGGAATGATGCCTTCTGGGGGGGGGGGGGGGGGGGGGGGGGGGGGTTCAAGCAATGGACTTTTTTTTCACCTCCCATATGGGCTCATGAAATTTGGGAACCCGATAAATAGCAGGGGCCAGCCCCATCCAACCGAAATGTAAATGAAATGCATCTTTTTTAATTCAGGTCATTTGCGGCGGGTGGTAGGGATGGTTAAGGTTAGGCATCAAGAAAGGAGGTTTTACGTTTAGGTGTCAGGAAGTGGTGTTTTAGGGTTAGAGGTCAGGAAGGGATATTTTTGGCTTGGGCAACATGAAGCAGAGTTTGAAGGTTAGGAGACAGGAGGGAGATTTTAGGGTTAGGCATCAAGGGGGGGGGGGGTGTGTGTCTGTGTGAGTAGGGTTAGGTTTAGCTGTAGTAAAAAATTACTATTGTCATTACCACTGTAAATATTTTTCTGTTGCCATTTGGCATGCAATTCACAACGGTTTCTACTGTTTAGACTTGTATTAGCTTCACCCTGCGCCCATTTTTCCTCGCAAGGGAAGACCTTGAAAGAGAAGTCTAAGAGCAAGTTGTACTTCAGGCACTGATCATCAAAGCTCTTCATCTCCCAATCGCTGGAGACTTTACAAGAAGTCACGCCTACAGAGCGGGTAGAAAAGTTGACCTTTATTTAGTGTATACAATAGTCACTAAAATTGTAAAATTACTAGAAAAAAAACAAGTAGAAGAATATAAGTGGGTGCTCTGTGCTTTCTTTCTCACAAACATACATTGACTTTTATTGCACGTTTCAGTATAGAAAATATTTTGGGTGAAGGAAGGGAGTGTCTGTTAAAGAGCCCATTAAAGGTGCAATTTTTAGCCAACCATCTTATTTTTAATAAAATCCTTCAGATCAAAAAGATATTTAATCGATGGACAAAAAAACAATCCAAACTATTCCATATATCGAAAAACTCCAACACGCCTATCGACTGATCTCTAAATGATCAATAATGCAGTTCAGGATCAATTGAGTCAACCAGTTTCTCGGATTTCATACATGATGTGAATAATCTGATCGTTCACTAAAAGTTGTATGATTAATGGGGTACCTTTGCTCGAGGTTGGGCGATCCAGTAGGATTGGGAATATGTGATATCGGGAGAAGGGGAGTACATTACAGTGTCCAACCTGAGCCGTGAACCATTTTATGCAACAACTTTTTACACCAGTTGTAACCCCCGTGAAACTCATCCAACCTTGGTATTAAGTTTCTCTGATCTATTACATCGGACATGAGAACATGATTAGCAAAATGTCTTGTAGGATCCAGCCCAACAAGAGTCCCGATGAACTCTTCCAGAAAGTGGACGTCATCACTTTGAGTTTGGCCTCACAATCTTCATGGAAATGTAATTCTGAAAAAAAAGAAAATGTTAATGGACAGTAGCTGTAAATCGGTCTCAAAAATAAAAATTCGCATTTTCAAAATTAATCTGAAAATCAAAGTTAATGGATATGGAGTCAGATTCACGTAGCTCCGGTGAAACTGCTAAGCGCATTGCGGAATTCGCATCACCTGGGTAACGCGCACTTTACTCTGCGTAAGTAACTCATGGTACCATAGCAATGTAGGCTTTGCTAATTGCACGCTACTCCATGCTCAGGGCAGTTTTACTACGGCTACGGGAATCTGGCCCCTGATAACCATTTCAGCCCGCGGGGATTTTTCACCTTATGCATCAGAGCAATTTTCACCTCCCATTCATTCGCTAATAACTTTATCACTACTTATCACAATTTATTGATCTATACCTTGTTTTTTCTGCCACTAATTAGGCTTTTTTTGGGTGGTACATTTTGCTAAAATGCATTTATAAAAAAATAATTCTTAACAGGAGTAATAAAAAAAAATGGAAAACATTTCTCAGTTTTCGGCCATTATAGCTTTAACCACTTAACAACCGCCTAACACCGATAGGCGTCGGCAGGTCGCAAGTGGTTTTGCATGGAAATGGCCGCTCGTTCGAGCGGCCTTTCCATGTCAGTTCGCAGAGGGTGTCTCCGTGAACAACCTGCGAGCCGCCGATCGCGGCTCGCAGGCGAAATGTAAACACGCGGGGAAGAACTCCCCGCTGTTTACATCATACGGCGCTGCTGCGTAGCAGCGCCGTAAAGGAGATCGGCGATCGCCGGCATCTGATAGGCTTAAGCCTATCCTTGACGGCCGTCCTGCGCAGCCCATAGCCTGTGGGGGAAGCAGGTATGGGCAGAGAGGGCGAACATCACTGTGGAGGGGGGCTTTGAAGAGCCCCCCCCGCAAGGCAGAGATAGCCGGCAGCGATCAGACCCCCCCCCCTCCCCCAGCAGGACATCCCCCTAGTGGGGAAAAACCTGGGGGGGGGGGGGGATGGAGTCTGGTCGCCCTGGCTGAAATACACCATTTAACCATTTATGTCTAATTGTAATTTTTTTCCATTTTATTTGGGTAATATTTTGGTGTGGGAAACCATTATAATTTTTAAAGTTATTATATGTGTAAATTGTAATGTAAAAAATATGTACATGTAGTTTTACTATTTGGCCACAAGACTGCCACCTTGAGGTTTTTTTTTTTTTCCTTGTGCTTCTCGTTAAGCGTAAGCACAAGGATGACGCAAAAAAATTACGTGCAGAAAGACTGAAGCCTCTTGTAAGAGCACTTCGGTTTTTCTGCTGGGGACACGGATCAGTTGTTCCCGTTCACTGATCCCAGGGCTACCGGGGGAAAGCACGGGGGCGCGCCCGCGGGAACGCGCCGAAGTGCAGCAGAGCAGCTGCCCGGACATGAGCTTCACATCTGGGCAGCAGAAAATGGTTAAGGGCAAAAAGAAGTGTACTTTTCTTTTCTGCTCACTACTAAGACATGATTTTGTTGATTTTTTTCTTTCTAACTCACCTTTCGCACTATATATGTGACGTTGCAATGCTATGCAATCAAATCACTACAGAAAAATTGCATTGTACATTACCCTTGCAACACATACAGCGCAATCGAACGCATGCTTCACTGCCACTGTAAATGCACTACATGCAGCCAGGGGCGAATTTACCATAAGGCACTGTAGGCACGCGCCTACAGGCGCTTGATGATGGAAAGACAACCGCTCACTCCCCTCCCGGAGTGCCACCCTCCCTTCTTTCCTATGCAGAGTCCTGAGTGTAGATGAGAAGTTACTCGTGCAGGCCTCGGCATTCCGGTGACCAGATCTCCCCTTCAGTCAGGGGCACCTCTAGCTACTTAATACGGGGGGTACTCCTGGCTACCTAATGCTCCTGTTACCTATGACGGGTAAGGAAGAAGTGGCCAGCCAGCACACTTGTGGTGTGGTTTGGAGGTTTATGGAGGGTAAGGTCTATGGTGCCAGGACATCGGTGCCTACAGGCTCCTGTGATTTAAATCTGGGCCTGCATGCAGTGCATTATCCTGATGTAATGCACCGCAATCAATGTGATAACGCCATAGGAATGTCATTGCAGCAAGTTGTGATGCAGTGACATTGTCCGTTGCAATACATTGGACAACGTGAAAAACTTAAATGCTGATATAGCAAACAATGGCAGATTGCATGCAAATTGACAACGGGGTCATGTGATGACTAGTGTCCTGGCGTGTCCAGGACACCAAAAAGAGGAAGATGGAAGTATCGTGTGTGCTTCGTCCCAGCCAGGGCGACGAGTTAAAGAAAGTCTGAAGGGAAATGAAAAACAAAAATAACAGATACTCACCTTAGCAGAGGGGAGACTTTGGGGGTCCTGTAGAGCCTTCAGTTCTCCCTCACGGTGACCTCGTTCCACCACAGGCTCCTCCATGTGAATCTTCCTCCGCGGGAGACTTTGGAAGTCTTCGGAAGCACTCAGGCTCTCGAAGACCAGTGGCTCTACTGTGTACACGGGAGTGTGCAAAAGAGGGCACTTGCGCATGCACAGTATGGATTGGCCATCTTCAGAAGCCCGAGTGCTTTGGTAGACTGCCTGCGTGGGAACGCGGGGACTGTGAGGATACCGGGAAGGCTCTTATAGGACCCAGAGCCTTTCCTTAGGTATCTTATTTTCACGTCAGACTCCCTAGGCAGAGATCTACCTTGCCTGCCCTAAGAAATTAGATGTGTGTACACACCCTAACTCCCTTTGTCAGATCATCTGAATCAGTGCAGCATTGTGAGTTATGCCTACAACAATTTTTGTTGCTAAACAGATATCTGATAGGAGTGTCCCAACACAGCAAGAATCTGATTTATAATAATAAAATATGATGTAGGACCATATGGTAACAGATTCAAAATAAAAAATACCTCAGCCAAAAGCTGAAAAAAAATCAAGACATGAAATAGACTAAACTGATATGCAGGGGGAAATTTTTCTTAAAAAACAAAATTCCTACCGGCAAAGAATACAAGAATATTCCAAGGAAGAGCAGGACGAGCAGGAGAAAGATGATGCCAATGAAGATCCATTTGAATCTTCGCCACACAATAAATTTCATTGTCTTGCATGGATTTGTGAACCAAAGAAAGAGGTTTCGGGCCGGCTGCATGGTGAAAGAAACAATATTAATCACAGGAGCAGGGAAAGAGAAAAGGCTGGAGAAAATAATGTGAGTCAACTAATAATTAACTTTTCAAGGCAAGAAAGGAGATACCAGTCTGCGTGTTTGGTAAAGCAAGGAAACCGATATAAGCGATACAAGTCTGAGCATAAAGTAAGCCAGGAGCTCCAAAGATTAAAAATTCCACGTCTGACAATCGCCAAAGTGGAAGCAGCTGGCGCTCCTTAGCTGGCAGCAGCTCCCGGCACACATAGGCATTCCCAAACACCAGTGATTAAGAAGAAAAACAACTCACTTTGGTGGGTCTAACTTGGGGTTCATGTTGGGTTCATCTCGGCCTTTGCCAGCTGGCCTTTCTTCTGCCTCCTTCTCATTGAGCACTTCCAGAGTCATCTCAATTTTTCCCTGGTGGTAAATGAAAACAGGTTCATGACATCTCGCTTAACACCGTGCTCTGCTTGTGTAGGAAGAAAAGAATGCATCCTGGCTCTGTCTCCGTTAATGTGTGTGAATGCAGCCAGTGGACAACACGGGTCAGATAACTTTACACTCCTCATCAAGTCATTTATTTCCTGAGGACAGCATTATCAGTTATTTTGTAGCCATCAGGATTTACCTCACAGGAGCCTGTAGGCACAGACGTCCTGGCGCCCTAGACTTCTCCCTCCATGAACCTACAAACTTCCACCAAACGGCACCCCAAGTGTGCTGGCTGTCCCAGCTGTCACTTCTCCCTTACTTCCCTTGACCATCATAGGTAACTACAGGTGTCCTAAGTAGGTAGCCAGAGCTATCCTTAGTATTAAGTAACTAGAGGTGCCCTAAGTATTAGGTAGTAAGAGGTGACCCTGACTGAAGGGAGATCTGGATAGTGGAATGCTGAGAGCCTGGTGAGTAACCGCTCATTTACACTCATCAGGACTCTGCATAAGGGAGGGAGCTGTGGAAGTGAAGTGAGCCACCTTTCTATCATCAAGCGCCTGTAGGCATTTGCCTACAGTCCCTTATGGTAAATCCAGCCCTCTTTCCTATGTTTAAATTGCTACCACATATCCCACAACGCTACATGCAGATAGTGAACTAGCAACCTTAAAGGACAACTGTAACGAGAGGTATGTGGTGGCTGCCATATTTATTGCCTTCCAAACAATAACAGTTGCCTGGCAGTCCTGCTGATATATTTGGCTGCAGTAGTGTCTGAATAACACCAGAAACCAGCATGCAGCTAATCTTGTCAGATCTGACCATGTCAGGTACACCTGATCTGCTGCATGCTTGTTCACGGTCTATGGCTAACTGTATTTGAGGCAGAGGATCAGCAGGACAGCCAGGCAACTGGTTTTGCTTAAAAGCAAATAAAGCCTCCACCTACCTTTCACTACAGTTGTCATTTAACTCTGCAAGGCAAGCATACTTTCCACTATACCACCATATGCACAATCTATGAACATATGTATGAATATGTCTCTACCTGCATGACTCGTCATTGAGGAGGTGGGGGAGGGGCAATCCTTCTATAAGGGTCTGAAGCCTAGTACACACTTTCAATTACAGTTGGCCAATCACTGACCAGTTTTACCTCCTCCATGTACCTACACAATCTGCTCATAGAATTCAATATTTTTTGAACCGCATACTAAATGGAGGTGGTAAAATTGGTCAGTGATTGGCCAAATTACAATTTGTGCCAGGCTTTATGCTGCAAACCCATCCAAATTTGACTGACCAATCACTGGCCAATTTTATCACCACCATGTAGTATAAGGGCCAACAGATTTTGAATACAGGTAGTCCCCGGATACGAACGCCCGACTTACGAACGAGCCGCCGATACGAACGCCGCAACCATAGCTCCGCCCCTCCACAATGACGGCACGCCGCCGGGGACTACCTGTACTGTAAATAGAGGACATCTTACCTATTCCATGGCTGTAGAAGGTCCCATCGTGCTGCCTGGAAGCTCTGCTGCCCGTCCTCTCGCTCCATCCACTGTTCCCGGGGTTGGCTTTTTATACGTTGCAGAATGACGGAATCAGGAGAAGCCCCCTAGTGGCGGCACCTCCTAAATGCGTCATAATGCGACGCATGGGAAGCCGCTGGGAGGACAGTGGACGGAGCGAGAGGACGGGCAGCGGAGCTTCCAGGCAGCACGATGGGACCTTCAACAGCCATGGAATAAATAAGATGTTCTCTATCTTCCACTGCGCTTACTCTGCATAAAAATGGCAACAGTTGAGGTAGTCCCGACTTAAGGACGGATTCAGGTTAAGAACAAGCCGACAGTCGCTATCTCGTTCGTTAACCGAGGACTACCAGTACTACTAAAAGATTGTAGGTAGGCTCACATACTACATGGTATTGGTATAATTGGCCAATCAAAATTGGCTGTGTGCACCAGGCTTTTAAGGTCTCAGTGATGAGCTAGGATTATCAATTATATAAAAATTAGTAGAAGAGGAGGAGGAGGTTTGGACTGCTGTAGGTGGGGTTTGGGTTTAGAGGTTTACTCCACTTTAATAGCTTTCAGCCACAAAACGACTTGTATAGTGATATTTGTTATATAGACCTTTGTATTAAATATGGTTTTTCTTCTTTAGTCACCCTAAACTGTTGTAGGAAAATTATTGGAAACCAGGGCAGACAGTACAGAGTGTGGTACCAAGAATCCTATGCAGAAGTCCAAGCAGCTTATGTACCTAGTCAGAGTTCATCTCATTGTAGTAAGCAAAATCTCAAGGAAAAATCTTTAAATCCCTTACCACCTGGCCTGTTTTTTCTGTGTTTACTGTGCAAAACAGAAGGTTGCTTTCACAGAAGGTATATGAGTAAAAAAAGTTAAATACCTCTTCAGTTTTATGACCCTTAGGGGATGCCATCCGCATCCCCCCTTCCATTCCGCCGCGTTTGTATAGCAATTCCCAGGCTCGTGGGGGTCCCGACCCGATCCTTCGGGTCGTCCTCAGCTTCCCCACTAAAGTTGGCCGCCAGGTCCGGCCGCGCAGCTCTATGTCCTCCTCCAGCTCAGACCTAATTACCGGAAGTCTCGCGTACATAAAGCATGCGAGACTGCCGGGAATTAGGTTGGAGCTGGAGGAGGACTTAGAGCTGCGCAGCCGCACTTGCGGCTGTGAGAACTGCGCAGCCGTGGCCGGACCTGGCGGCCATCTTTAGTGGGGAAGCTGAGGACGACCCGGAGGATTGGGTCGGGACCCCCACGTGCCTGGGAATTGCTATACAAACGCGGTGGAATGGAAGGGGGGAAGCGGATGACATCCCCTAAGGGTCATAAAACTGAAGAGGTATTTAACTTTTTTTTTACCGTCTTCGCCTCGTAAGTCCTTTAACCACTTGAGGACCACAGTGCTAAACTGCCCAAAAGACCAGGCTGTTTTTTCTATAATTGGCCACTGCAGCTTTAACCTCCTCAGCGGTATGGACGAATATATCCGTCCATCACCGCCGGAGGTTGCCGCTCAGGCCCTGCTGGGCCGATTTTTACAAAATAAAAAGCAGCACACGCAGCCGGCACTTTGCCAGCCGCGTGTGCTGCCTGATCGCCGCCGGAGCAGCGGCGAAAGAGGGTTCCCCCCAGCCGCCCGAGCCCTGCGCAGCCGGAACAAAAGTTCCGGCCAGCGCTAGGGGCTGGATCGGAGGCGGCTGACATCGGCTGACGTCCATGACGTCACTCCGCTCGTCGCTATGGCGACGATGTAAGCAAAACAAGGAAGGCTGCTCATTGCGGCCTTCCTTGTTTATTCTGGGCGCCGGAGGCGATCGGAAGAACGCCTCCGGAGCGCCCTCTAGTGGGCTTTCATGCAGCCAACTTTCAGTTGACTGCATGAAACAGTTTTTTTTTTATTTAAAAAAAAACCCTCCCGCAGCCTCCCTGGCGATCTTAATAGAACGCCAGGGAGGTTAAGGCCAAGCTGCAGGGCTGCACAACACAGCAGATGAGTGATCCCCCCCCTCCCTTCCCCCCCCCCCCTTTCCCCCCACCAACAGAGAGCTCTGATCGCCCCTATCAAAGCGCTGTACATGTAAATAGATGGCAATTACGCAGTTTGTCTTCCGAGCGCATCCTGTGCACAATCTCCTGCAAACTGCAGCCCCAGGACTTGATGCCAACTGGCTTTAGGCGGTCCTGGATCTGCCGCTGCGGCCACGCCCATGGGCATGGAGCTGTCTTAAGGTAGTTAAGGAGACACTGAAGCGGAAAACAAGTCTGATATAATGAATTGGTTGTGTAGTATGGATAATTACTAGAACATAAGTAGCAAAGAAAATATTCTCATTTTTATTTTTAGTTATATAGTGTTTTTTTATAACATTGCATCATTCTCTAATATTTGCAGTGTACACACTACTCAGCATTCTAAATGTTTTTACAGCGCAGTCTCGTGAACTAGTCACCTGTTCCCTGGAGAGAAAAAGAAAATACAATGACAGAGTTGAGATAAGCTTCAGAAGACAGAGCTCTCTGCGACTTTGAAAGTCATGTAGCTCAATGGCTTTCTTGCATAGATAACTGGAGTTTCTTAAAGTGGACCCAAATTAAAGATACAAGATTTCAGAAATAAATCTATTTTCTAAATTATAATAAATAGCAGCCTTTTTTTCAGCTGCATGACAACAAATATAAAATATTTAACATTTATTGGAGAAACCCCTCCCTTCCTTTCATATTGCCGGGACAGAATCCGGCAGTCTGGTGGAGTAGGAGGTGTCCGGCAAAGGAGGAATTGCTAATGGTTGCCACCTGTATAACCCTCGTTATGAAAAGAGAAAGGTTAAAAGCATGCACTGAAATGCTCATAGGCTTGAAGGAGTATTTATTTATCTTTGTGTGTGTCAGAGCGGTGCAACTAAATATTTTGAATTAAAAATAAATTACTAAAAATTGAATTAAAAAATTAAAATGTTTAGTTCGGGTTTGCTTTAACTCTTCCTATACTGGAAACAATATTAGACTTATGTCTCTGCTCCTAATGTTGTGTTTATTAGCTGCACTACACAAACAAATCATCAATTTTTTTCGCTTCAGTGTCTTTAAGAAGGCAAACTTCTTGTGTTTTGTAAGATGCTGTGCAATACAGAAGCTTCTTGTGTTTAGCATTTTTGACTCTGTGGCAGCTCTAGGTAATTCCTCCTCATGGCGGGAGCACCAAGGTCCACTTGCACTGCCCTTTTGGTGTTGCATATGGAGTGGGGGTCCTGAGTCGTAGCAGAACCCGAGACCCCTGCTTCTCATGCACCCTGCTATATTGCATAGCATCTTAGTAAGGAGGCTTTTTGGTTCACCTTACACACTCCTGGCATGATAAGCATTTCAGAAAGCACATGGCATTCATTCAGTGGTTCCTGAGGTTCAGTGTGGTGCTGTACTTTAATGGCTGCCTAATGATTCCTAAAACTGGGACAAAAACAGGAGCAGCACCATGTTGATGTACATGACCACTGTGGCGTTTGAGTGAATGGGGACCCAAGTAGACGGTTACTGACATCACAGGATGATGGAGTATACTTACAGCCAAGATACGCTCCCGATCCTTCTCTGCATAACACGGCCACCAGCCTCTCATGGATTTCTGCTCAAACAGAGAAGCTGTCTTGGAGGCTTTAGCCATGTCAGTCATATCTAAATTACATTTTTGTGAGGTTTTTGCTGGAACAATTGTCTTATGCAAGTCAAGTTCAACAAAACCTGAAAGGAAAAAAAAAAGTGATAATCTTAAAGGTTAGCAGCAAGAACACAGACTAAAACCAAGACAGTACTGGACAAAGACGAGACCCATATTGACCCAACTATACATAAGCTCTTATGAGACTATCACTGGTTTCCTCAGCGATAGTGGCAACCTTACTGGGGTTTGAAAGTAGCATTTCCTCCACCTGATATGTAGCATTTCCTTCCCATGATATGCACCCTTCCTCATCATTGTAAGTTACAGGTCACATGGTCAATCTGGCGTTATCCTCTGTTACCCAGCAACTCCTGCAGTGATCTTGGCCATGCTGTCTGCCAGGTCTATAGATACAAGCAGAGCACCACATCCCTATCTAGTGATGTAGTTCCATGGTTGTCTCCACCAGAACAAGGAATTACAAAGACCATGAATATTGCAGCATTGCAATAAAAAATAAGATTTGAGGATTTATTTTAATGAGGCTGTGAATAAAATTGACTTAATGTATATATGACTATTGTAAAAAACCAAAACAACCAATGTCTGTCCTTTGTAAAATCTTTCCTCTCCCCAATTTACTTCCTAAAATGTATCACAGGTGCAGGGGCATAGCAATAGGGGTTGCAGAGGTTGCGACCGCATCGGGGCCCTTGGGCCAGAGGGGCTCCAATGGGGCCTACCACAACTACAGTATTAGCTCTCTATTGGCCCTGTGCTCATAATAATCACGTCTATAGATACTTTGAATAATGATAATCATTAAACTGCTCCCCATCCCCTTCTTGCACCTCTGACGCTGTAGTCGCCATTGGCAGGTTTTGGTGCGCCGTATTAATTGTTCTGTATAGAGTGCTTGGGGGGCACCATTGTAAAACTTGCATCGGGGCCCACAGCTCCTTAGCTACGCCACTGCACAGGTGGCAACCTCTAATACCGGCAAGTGATCTCTGCAGTATGTTCATTTATGTTCTAAAGCCAGTATGAAACATAGCTGGTCTCCCAGAATGCTTGGGGGGGGGGGGGGGGGGCTGCATATCAGCCTAGGATAAGCCTCAGTGGGAGGACGGGACTACATACAGCAATACATGGTTATAGGTAGGGTTTCTATTCATCATAAAAGGTATCCAGAGTCATCTACTGCATTCCACCTTGCGTCATTACAGTCCATCTTTAATCAAGATCACATTGCCTTACCATATTGTAGAAGGCTTACAAAAATACTTTTATATTTCAGATTTTCATATGGCCACATATTCCCGGGAAGACCTTGTGGCGACACTTGCTGTAGACTCTCACTAGATCTATATATTGATCAATGCCATCAGCACATCTCTATGGAAGGGCAGGTCAAACACTTACACCCTAACGGGGGCTGCTGAAAATGTCATTTTGGTAAAAGCCTTCTGTGACTTTTATCAGTACACTAGTAAAAGTGTCAGCCTGATCTACAGCCATTCTCTGGAGAGCCTCTGCTTCCCTCCTGCATGTATACAGAGCATATGGTCAGCCATGTTGGCTCAGCACACAATTCAGTGGTCACAGCCAAAGACCAGCTAATGGGAAACCTATGAGCCTTAGCAAAAGCATCCGACCTTCCAAAACGTCACATTCCAGATTTGAATACAATTTGCATTGTAGTAACTTAGCACAAAAAGGAGCATTAACTACTCTCCTTCACAAACAGCCAGTGGGTTTTATTTTTTTGTATTGCGAAATCCAGTATAATCTAAGCCAGCTCTTTCTTATCTACTATTTCCTTCTTCAACTTTTCTGTTCTTATCCCATCAACATTCCATGCGCTAAACTCAAGGCTCTGTGGCATTGTGAATCTTCATTTGGTTAGGGTTCCCCTTAATGTGCACTTGAACCAAGTGAAATTATTTAAAATAAACATAATGTACCTGCAAATATTATATACTCACCTCACCGTCAGTTCCTCTCAGAAGTTCACCATTTTCTTGTAACAATGGATCCCTCCCAGTTCTGACTAGATCTAGCTAGAAATGACAGCTGATGTGCAAGGTAGTGTCCATGTTTTCCTATGGTTGAAGCGATATTACTAGTTAATGGAGTGCTGACCCGGAAGCTGTTATAGGGCCAGCACCATTTTTAAAATGGAGGATGGAGAATCCCATAGATCACAGTGGACAAACAAGATGCGCGAGGGGAGTAAGATGGATGAGTAGACTATGCGGGAAGTGAGTATGACGTGTATGTTTATTGAGTTATTTTTCAGTTCAGATTTGCTTTAAACATCTGTTATGGGAATGGTTTGCTTTATGATCTGCTCTGTGTTTATTTCTAATAATGTGGTTTACGCAATGAGTTGCACTGTAACTTCAGACATTTGTTATTTCACTGTACTGGGAAAAATTTACAATAAAATATAACTAAAAAAATGTATACAGCTTGAAAAAAGGCCTGAAATCCACATTGGCAGGATTTGATTGGTCCATTTTCAAGGTGCATAAAATTGTGTACATAATTTGCATAATCCTGTATGACATTGGAACATATTTGCATCTCATTGACCATCCCTACCCCCTCGGCAAAGCCCACAACCAGCATTTTACGTTCAGTTCAATAAATTTCATCATCTTCCTTTATAGATCATGTCGAGAAAGTTAAACAATTCAGCTTGTAAATAAGTGTGCATACCCAAGTAGTCATCCAGGGAAAATTTGTCATTGTCCCAGATTTGCAGTATAAGCTTTGGTGGCAGCTTGAATTCAGTTTTGTCCAGACTCCAGAAGTGTTCCTGTAACAGTAACATACATGAGTCAGGACACAACCTATGGGAACAGGAAATGTCAAAGAATGTTTGGAGGCCACAGAGAGAGGTTTCTGTAGAAGATGGTCCTCCCGCACACGACTATTTCACAATTACTTTTTCTATCAAAAAGAATATTTTTCATTAGATCAGTATTCTCTGCAGCTGTTCCTACTAAAGGTGCATACACGCGCTAGATTGGTGCTGCCTAACGAGGATCGGGACCAGATTTCTTGGGCAATACTGCTGGGCCAAAGCTGTATAGACACTTAGTGAGCCTGCAGGTTGACAATGTGTTATATTTCAACTCCAGGGGGACTGTTGGAGTGGTGCAGATGTGACTTTGGCAGCTCACTGGTCAGGTGGCGGTCGTGGACCACTGCGCATACCAGATCATCAGCAGAGGCAGTCATCAGCTAGGCCCAGTGTTTCCACAGAGACCATTTCCTCAGTTCCCCCCCCCCCCCCCCCCCAAGGGGTCCCCTGCTCAACCCAACTGTGCTCCCCGAGGCCCCTGCAATGTTTCACCTGTCGCGGTGGGTGCGCTCCTCTGTCAGTCTGTGGCTCTATGCACTCCACAGCCTCTAATGCTGCTTTTTGGGTGGGGGGCAATCAGTTGAAAAGAGCTCCTGAGCCATCTGTATTAAAAGGGCGCCTCCATAGACTTCAATGCCATTTCTGCAAATATGGTCTACAAGGTGATGAAAAGGGCGCCCAAGTTTTTTTTTTGCGGCTACAAAGTTTTTGATTTGGCTACAAAAGGGCACCCTTTTATAGCAAGAGTTCTTTTATTCAGGGGTGCAGGGGGAGTTAGGATTAGGCATCACAAGTGTGGAGGTGTCTTAGTGTTCGGCACCACTGGCAGGGGGGGGGGGGGGGTCTGAGGGTAAGGCAGGGAGGGTTCTGTGTGAGATTAGGGAGAAGTTAGGTCATACTAGTCCCCGGGGGGGGGGGGGGGGGGTGTTAGAGTTAGGCACCACAGAGGGGGGGGTTCTTAGGGTAATGCACCACTAGGGGATGGTTCTGTGTGAGTAGGGAGAAGTTAGGTCATATTAATAACCGGGGGAGAGGGTCTTAGGGTTAGGAACAACCAGGCGGGGTCTTAGGGTTAGGAACCACCAGGGGAGGGTTCTATGTGAGTAGGGAGAAGTTAGGAAAAAGACGAGTGAGGATGCACACCTCAAATTTAAACGCTATGAGTTCAATAGTAATCAATTAAAATGATTCTGGGTGCTGCATCATAAATAGTGTGTGTGTGTGTGTGTGTGTGTGTGTGTGTACACACCATGCAATTTTAGTTGCAAAAAGAGAGTATATTGTACAAAAGATTTAACACGGACTACACAATCAGTCAGATGGACTATACAATCAAAATCATGTATAAAATACAATATAGTGTACAGGTACATAAATACAGCAATGCCCACTCAGATTGCCCATATACACCTCACCTCTATAGATAGAGGTTAAAGGGAACCAGAGGCCCCAGAAAAAAGGTTTTATACATACCTGGGGCTTCCTCCAACCCCATATGCATGGATCGCTCCCAAGCCGCCGTCCTGCGGTTCCTGTATCCGGCGGTACCGGGTCCCGTAGTTTCGGCCAGTCGGCAGCAGGACGCGGCCAATTGTCCGCATCACAGGGGATCTGGGCATACACTTACGCGTGCAGCTGCATACTGAGCAGCCGCACGCGTAAGGGTATGGAGGGAGCCCCTGCTTATGCGAACAATTGGCTGCGTCCGGAAGCAGTGGATGGCGGCGTGGGAGCGATCCGTGCGTATGGGGCTGGAAGAAGCCCCAGGTATGCATAAAAGCTTTTTCTGTTTTTTTTTTTTTTTTTTTTTTTTTTTTAGTTCCACTCTGGTTCCCTTTAAGATTTTCTCCTGATCTTCACATGTTTGTATTCAAATGTGGACATTGCTGTATTTATGTACCTGTACACTATATTGTATTTTATACATGATTTTGATTGTATAGTCCATCTGACTGATTGTGTAGTCCGTGGTTATATCTTTTGTACGATATACTCTCTTTTTGCAACCAAAATTGCATGGTGTGCGTATCTCGTTGTATATAGTAGGGAGAAGTTAGGGCATAGTAATCACCGGAGAGGGAGGTCTTCGGATTAGGCACCACTAGGGTGGTTAGGCACCATCAGGGGACGGTTCTATGTAAGAGTAGGGTTAGATCATAGTAATCACGGGTAGGGGGGGTGCTTCGGATTAGGCACCACCAGGGTGGTTGGGGTTAGGCACCACCAGGGAGGGGTTAGGCACCATCAGGGGAGGGTTCTGTGTGAGTTGGGAGAAATGTTTAAATATAAAGCAGGTTGAATGTTTTACTGGCCCTAATTAGTGGCAGCCTATTAAGTGTCCCAGAGTTATAAAAAGGTCAGTAGTTCATGCATTTTATCTATCCCTGCCCTCAGAAATTGTATTCTGCCAGGAAATCTTTTATGGCTGTAATTTGCTCATCAGTGATGCTTCCTATATTCCCCAACGAGATACCGCAGGATAGAAGTCACTTCCATGCCTAGAAATTAACTTTCAGGCAGAAAAATAAAACTAGTAAAACAGCCTGGTTAATAGGTTTGGCACTGTACATACAAATGTTTAACTCATCTCGCATATCGCCTTGGGCACATTTTAAGCCTGGTACACATTTTCAATTATGATTGGCCAATCACTGACCAATTTTACCTCCATGTAGCAGGAGGGTCAACAGATATTGAATGCTATGAGCAGATTGTGTAGGTAAACACTTAAGCTCAATCTACACGATATGATTCTATTTACGATCTGATTAAATCCGACATGTCCAATCGGGATTCGATTTGCCATTGCAAAACAATGGCGAATTGAATCGAATCCCGATCGAACATGTCAGATTTAATCAGATCGTAAATAAAATCATAATCGAATCGCACAAAGAATCGTATCGTGTAGATGGGGCTTTAAACTACATGGAGATGTAACATTGGTAAGGGATTGGCCAATCAAATCTGGATTTGTGTACCAGGCTTAAGACAACTCCTGAATTATCCATTCTTCTAAATGTAACTTTGAACATCAAATTAACCATTAATTGTTAGCCACAGTTGTAAATATTCCCCTCTTTAGCTTTATACAGATAGTTTTTCTGTTGGGAAAATATGTATGTGGCGTGGCATTATCATGCGGTTTCCATGGCAAGAGGCGTGGGGTACAGACACCAGTCTGACAGGAAATGGTCAGAGCAGGGGCTTCAAGAATCATCTGACGTTGGCTTGTCAGGGAGTTTATAAGCATGGATGAAACAAGCCAATGAATGCTGCCACAGAAAACTAGGAAAGCATTTATGCTGAGCTTTGACGCTTACAATGAAATTCAGCCTTTTTGAGGCAAGTCCGCTATCCCATTGGTTCAGCTCAAATTAAGACAATTAATGCTGCATAATATTTCAAACAGTATGCCATGATTCAGAGCTCACAGCCACCAGGCCAGCCCCTCCACCATGATCCTAACACAGTCTGTCAGCTCGGGAGAGGCCATGTCCCTGCCAGTCCCTCAGTCAGTGCAGGTGTTGAAAACGACCAACAAGATTCCTGCATACTTCAGCCAAATTCTCCATCAGGAAAAGGAAATACCAGGGCTGTGTGTACGTATCTGTACACTGAGTGTTCAGTACAGACTCCAGGACTAGAACAAGTGCAGTTTGTGCTTACAGACAGGATTTGGAAAGGGACAGCTGACTGAAAATCGAAATTGCAGGTCATTTCTAAAATGGAATTGCAAAAAAACAAAACATTTGGTTTACATTCCAGCAAGTATTTTCTGCGGAATTTCAGTTTAAAGAAAACCTGTAGTCAGAGGGATACAGAAGTTACCATCTTTATTCCCTTATAAATTCCAGTCAGTCAAAGAACTTCAGTACTTCCTAAATCCCTTAGGTCTTGCGCACATCTAAAATCAAAATCATTGACGCCCGCGTTTCTGTGCACGATTAGTGTTTAGCGCCTACCTACCTGCGTGGTGCAATTTTTTGTAAAGCGCTATTCTAAGTGCTTTTGCAGAGCAATTTGTTTTTTTCACTTCCTGACGCAAGTCGAGAAGTGAACTCTGACAAGAATAAATACAATGTATTTATTAATGAAAGCGCTGGGGAAATCGCTACACAAAGCGCTTTTTCAAGCATTTCGCAATTTTCCTATACCTTCCATTGAGGCAAATCGACCCAAAAATGGTACAGGCAGCGCTTTGGTGAGCAGATCGAACCGCTCAGATGTGAACACTCTCATAGGGAATCATTGCACAAGCGTTTTTAGGACGATTCTGAAAATCGCCAGCGCTTAAAGGGCAAAAGCGCCCTTAATGTGAGCCCTAAAACAGGAATGTGACTCACATAATACCAAAGCGTCAATATGAAAGCCATATTGCATAAAAGTTGGTATCCTCTATATTCCACTCACCACAGGTTTCACTGAAACTACGAGGTCAAATGATTGGTACAGACGGCTTTAGGTGTATACACTCAATATGTGCCCCTTGCAGGATTGAACCGGACACTACAGGGTCTCTATGCTGTGCAGGATAGGCAACATGTGGGTGACGCATTCTGTGCCTATAAGGGGAGGAGGGAGGGACAGCAGCACTGGGAATGACGGAGTGGCTTATATAGGCTGGGTAAGGAGGGGGACAATGGACTCTGCCATTAATTGTTGCTTAAAGGAATACCGAGGTGAAAATAAATGGAGGAGATAAACGTGTATAAACAGAGCCCAGCATACAAATAACTATGCGGTGTTCTTTTTTTTACTTTCTCTGCTTAACCACCCTGGCGTTCTGATTAAATCGCCAGGGTGGCTGCGGGAGGGTTTTTTTTAAATAAAAAAAAAAACTATTTCATGCAGCCAACTGAAAGTTGGCTGCATGAAAGCCCACTAGAGGGCGCTCCGGAGGCGATCTTCCGATCGCCTCCGGCGGCAAGAAATAACACGGAAGGCCGCAATGAGCGGCCCTCCGTGTTTCGCTTCCCTCGTCGCCATGGCGACGAGCGGAGTGACGTCATGGACGTCATCCGACGTCCTGACGTCAGCCGCCTCCGATCCAGCCCTTAGCGCTGGCCGGAACTGTTTGTTCCGGCTACGCTGGGCTCGGGCGGCTGGGGGGACCCTCTTTCGCCGCTGCACGCGGCGGATCGCCGCGCTGCAGCGGCGATCAGGCAGCACACGTGGCTGGCAAAGTGCCGGCTGCGTGTGCTGCTTTTTATTTGGTGGAAATCGGCCCAGCAGGGCCTGAGCGGCAGCCTCTGGCGGTGTTGGACGAGCTGAGCTCGTCCAGACCGCTCAGCAGGTTAAGAGTGTTAACATTCAGGTATGCAAGTGACAGTTTCTCTCCAGTCTAGACAGCTCAAACAAACACCCCTCACTGATGAGGAATAAAACACTTTCCTGGCAGAGGAAAGATTCAGAGAGCAGGGAAAAAAATGGAAAAAAAAAAAAAAAAAAATTACAAATATTTGTCTTTTTTTTTTTCAATAAAAAAAAACAAACAAACTGGGGAGTGATCAGACCCCACCAACAGAAAGCTCTGTTGGTGGAGAGAAAAGGAGGGGGGGGGGAATCACTTGTGTGCCGTGTTGTGCGACCCTGCAGCTTAGCCTTAAAGCTGCAGTGGCCCATTTCAGTAAAAACGGCCTGGTCTTTAGGGGGGTTTAGCACTGTGGTCCTCAAGTGGCTAAAATCTGGAAAGAATCATACTGCCAAGGATGTTAAATTGAATCTTAAAGAGAATCTGTATTGTTAAAATCGCACACAAGTAAACATACCAGTGCGTTAGGGGACATCTCCTATTACCCTCTGTCACAATTTCGCCGCTCCCCGCCGCATTAAAAGTGGTTAAAAACTGTTTTAAAAAGTTTGTTTATAAAACAAAATGGCCACCAAAACAGGAAGTAGGTTGATGTACAGTATGTCCACACATAGAAAATACATTCATACACAAGCAGGCTGTATACAGCCTTCGTTTTGAATCTCAAGAGATCATTTGTGTGTTTCTTTCCCCCTGCATCTCTCATGCACTGAAGTGTCAGGCTGCTCTTTTCTTCCTGCAAACAGCTTTGTCCTTGTCTGTAATTCCTCACTATGTGAAAGCCCAGCCAGCTCAGAGGACGATTTATCCAGCTTGTAAAAGATAAGAGAGAAGAGAGAAGCTGCTCTAATCTAAATAATACACAGGCAGTGTGCATAGAGGGGCCTGGAAGGGGGAGTTCATAGCAGAACCACAACACTGAAGAACTTGGCAGCCTTCCAGACACAGGCTGACAAGTCTGACAAGAGAGAGATAAGTTGATTTATTACAGAGACTGTGATAGTACAAAGTGCTGCAGTAAGCCAGAACACATTAGAATAGCTTTTGGAACTTGTAGGATGATAAAAAACAGGATGCAATTTTTGTTACGGAGTCTCTTTAAGTGAAAATATACTGATGACAAATAATTTTATTGATCCTTCTACTTCTAAAAATGACTTAGATATCCCATATATGCTATATTTTAAAACTGACGTTGATTTATTGTTTTGTCTCAGCTCAATGAAATAGTCTGTCCTTTATCTCTGATTGCTAAAATATATGAACTATTGACTTTTTTATCTATCCCCTAATCTCTGCTCAGTTCTCTGCCAGGAAAGCTGTAATTCCTTATCAGAGAAGGACTATAATCAGACTGGTTCCCGTCTCCAGTCAGTTGCATTGCTGAATATTAACCACCCTGGCGTTCTGATTAAATCGCCAGGGTGGCTGCGGGAGGGTTTTTTTTAAATTAAAAAAAAACTATTTCTGCAGCCAACTGAAAGTTGGCTGCATGAAAGCCCACTAGAGGGCGCTCCGGAGGCGATCTTCCGATCGCCTCCGGCGGCAAGGAATAACACGGAAGGCCGCAATGAGCGGCCCTCCGTGTTTCGCTTCCCTCGTCGCCATGGCGACGAGCGGAGTGACGTCATGGACGTCAGCCGACGTCCTGACGTCAGCCGCCTCCGATCCAGCCCTTAGCGCTGGCCGGAACTGTTTGTTCCGGCTACGCTGGGCTCGGGCGGCTGGGGGGACCCTCTTTCGCCGCTGCACGCGGCGGATCGCCGCGCTGCAGCGGCGATCAGGCAGCACACGCGGCTGGCAAAGTGCCGGCTGCGTGTGCTGCTTTTTATTTGGTGGAAATCGGCCCAGCAGGGCCTGAGCGGCAGCCTCTGGCGGTGTTGGACGAGCTGAGCTCGTCCAGACCGCTCAGCAGGTTAACTCATTCAGGCAGCGAAAAAAGAAAAGCATCATCATATTTGTGTAATTGGTGCTGTACATACATACACATGTCTATCTCATGCTTCCCGTTAAGCAACCTCAGGGGACACCTGTACACAATCTAAAGTCAGGTTGAAGGCCCCACTGACTGACCACCTTGGACAAAAAATAGCATGTGTACCAGGCTTTAGCCAATTCTAGACTCAATTCTTGCAGGAACGTTTTAGAGCTGAAATCCCCCCCCCCCCCCCCCCCAATTCAGTGAATAAATACTGTTCTGTGTGGCAGTGCAGACAGTTCTAATCTCACACACTGATATATGAAGCCCTGTCTAACATTCTATTCATAGGACATGTGTAGCTTGGTTTCTCTAGACTGGCTACAGCTTCCTCTTGGCCCCCGTAAACGGCAGAAGGAAATTTGGCAGCGTTGGGCTTCTAGGAAGAGTTCAACAGTAGAAAGTCGAAGCCAGATCCCTGCAGAAGGAAACGTGCACCGCACACGTTGGAATCGGAGGCTTCTATGCACGACAGATTTCATACAGGCTCGGCTATGTTTCATGCGCCCACCTTTTTAGAAATAACACAGAGCTGTTCCGCTGGAAGATATTCAAATGGGAAAACAAATCGCCAGTTAAAGTTTCCTTCACCGTCCAGTGACCGATAGTGCACATCTGTTTTCTGCTTGTTCTCCTCGTTGCCAGGAATCCAGCTGAAAAGCAATAGGCAGACAGATTTGGGTTTTATATGACCTTGATAACATGCGCCTTCACCACCATCCAAATAAAGTCTGCCCTCATGGCGGGCTACGACCGAGTGTTCAGAAGCGCGTTGCCTTATTTCACATACTGATCTTTTCAGACTAGCCGTGAAATCGGGTAACAAGAAGAGGAAGCTGAAGCCTGTAGAGCAGGACTGGCCTGATCTCCAATTGCCAGCTCTCATCTGTTGCTCATTCAGCCAATATAAACACAAGCTGAGCGGGCCAAGCGCACAGAAACCTGCTCGCTCTTCTACTGAATTGCTTTTATTCATTACAAGTAATCTGATTTATTTCCTGTATTTATAGAGTGGACATTATGCAAAGCTTTACAGACTACATATAAATATTCGCTTTATCCCCCAAGTCAAAGGAGCTTCCAATCTAATGTGCTCACTGCATTCAGGGCCTTTTTCCACAGGCGGTTGAACAGCAAGCAGTTGCCAGGCAAGGCAGCAGCAAGCAGTTGGTAGGCAGCAAGCATGCAGTTGCCAGGCAGCAAGCATGCAGTTGCTCATGGAAAAAGGCTCTTACACAAGTGTGCATAGTTAAAGGGAACCAGAGACGAAGCACACATGTATTTTACCATATATATCAATGGGAACATAAGAGAAAACGCCTACCCTGCTCTCTGTTTCATTCTTCACTGCTGAGCCTGTATTTTATCAGCCCTGATAATATCCCCGACTGAGCATTCAGTCTGGATTTGCTCAGGAATGATTATAGCCGAGTCTGTCTTCTCTGGTGTCTTTTCAAGCCCAAGCCTGCCCCCCCTTGTGGCTCTGCTCAGGAATCATTATAGCTGAGTCATTATAGCAAAGCCAGACTGAATGCTCAGTCAGGGATTTTATCATCAGGGCTGTTAAGAAGCAAGCTGAACAGTGAAGAATGAAACCGAGCAGGGTAGGTGTTTTCTCTAATGTTCCCACTGATATATATGGTAAAATACATTAGGGTGCTTCGTCTCTGGTTCACTTTAACCTACTGCTAGTGATGGTCACTGAGATGCAAAATATTCAGATGCAGATTTTATGCAGCATGAAAATGGCATTTGATTTGTCCTTTTTCCAAGCTGAATAACTTTGCATTAAAATTTGCACAAAACCTGCAGCAACGTGGAACTATTTGCATCTCACTGCCTAGCCCTACCTAACAAGTATATATTTTGGGATGTTAGAGGAATCACACAACTTGAAAAAATTATTAGGGTCAGGAATAGGGTTGGTTAACAAGCTGCATAGAATACAAGAAGATGCAGGATTATGCAAAATCTGTATGCACATTTATGCAGCTTGAAAATGGATCAAATTCCACTTTGGTGGGATCCCTTTGGTCCATTTTCAAGCTGCGTCAACCTAGAATTATTTGCATATTATTGACCATGCCCAATCAGGATCTGGCTAGCAATCAGGTGGAATGGCTAGTGGAATGGCTAGCGTAAGGCCTCTTTTCTACGGGTAGTTTAAAGGAAGTGAAATGCCTCTCAAACTCCCACAACTGCTCACTGCTGCCTGGTAACGGCTTGCTGCTGCCTGGTAACGGCTTGCTGAGCACACAGTTCAACTGCTCATGGAAAAGAGGCCTTAGGCTAGGTTCACAGTGGCCACTGTGTTGCCTCTAACAGCAGGAATGCAATGGATCAGGGAAATATTGCCACATTATCCAGGCATTGCATCCAGTGAAGCATACAGTCAAAAAGTATGCTTTACAGTTAAAGTGTGCGTTTGGGATATCTCACGGCATGCAGTGTATTGGGATGCCGCACGCTGGTATATCACAATGCACCCGCTGCACTGTGAACACTGAAAAGGTGGCACATTACACACCAACCACTCTGCCACACCGCAACACCACTATAAACCTAGGCAGGCTTTAGCATTACAATAGGTGTCAATTAAATGTTTTTCATAGTTTAGAGTTTTAAATGGTTTTCATAGTGTAGAGTTGAGCACCAGTGAAGTATTAAGAAGAAACTACTGAATGTAACTTAAAGGGAACCTGAGGTGAAAAACGATGAAACAAAACAAATGTATTTATCCTCCTACTCCTAAATTGACTCTTTTAGATATCCCATGGTTTTATTTTACATTTAAATACTTACAAAGTAGATTGAATGTTTTATTGTCTTTGTTCAATGGCAGTCTATTGAGTCCCAGAGTTAAAATACATGAACTATTGACCTTTTTCTATCTCTCCCCTGCCCTCAGAAGTTGTATTTTGGCAGGAAAATTTTTATGGCTGTAATTTGCTCACCAGTGAGGTTTACTTTATTTCTGACAAGGTAACAACAAAACAGAAGCTGTCAATTGCTTGCCTGAAAATCAATTTCAGGCAGCAAAATAAACATAATAATGGCCTGGTTATTAATACCTGATATACTCAAGATTAAGCCTAATCTTTCAGCACAAAAATGTGCTGAAATGTTACCCCCATTGGCTTATTTGTAAGTCAGTGGAGCAGAATAGATGGTGGAATAGTTTTTGTTACTGGCAGAGGAGCGTAAGGATCATGCACTAGTGATCCTGTTCTTGCCAGCTGGCTCGCTGCTGTGTCAGAGCCCCCATCCCCTTCAACATGGTGTGCAGGCAGAGTGCACTGCTCAAGACTAGGTGTCTCTCCTGGCTTGTGGCGCAGAACATTCAAGCAGCATTGTCAGCTGTTCAATGATCAGGGATTCTTCCTGTGTCTCATATCTATGGTGCAATCTAGTGGCATCTTGAGACACAGCTGTATTATCCTTGGGGCATATCTGGCTTTATGGAGGGGGCTGACTTGCTACTGTGGAGAGGGTTTATACTCGATTCAATCACTTTTTCCTGGTTACTGAGGGAGGAAGTGTGTACCTTGGCTTATACGTGGGTCGGCTTATGTGAGAGTATATACAGTATGTTTTGCACTGCACATACACATTTATCATGTCACATTGGGTACATGTTATTGAATAAAAATTGCTTTTATATAGCTTTTGCCTATTGCCTAAAATCTTTTATCACCCCGTTTCATATTCTCAAATTCATCATAGGCTAAACCGGCTTCAGTAACTGGGCAAGCCTAGTATAGTTGTTTGTATTCTACAGGTTGCCATAGACTTTTTGATTTCAAAACAACTGTTCAAATGATCAATATAAGTTAAAATGATGATTTGCAGCAAAGTGCCTTTTTGATCAGATCTTTAAGCTGATAGAAAGTAAATGGAGTAATGCAAAATAGCATTTTCATTTTAAGAGTGTGGCCTAAGCACCACCTTAACCACTTGCCGACCGCACGCTTATACCGTGCGTCGGCAAAGTGGCAGCTGCAGGACCAGCGACGCAGTACTGCGTCGCCAGCTGCAGGCTGATTAATCAGGAAGCAGCCGCTCGTGCGAGCGGCTGCTTCCTGTCAAATCACGGCGGGGGGCTCCGTGAATAGCCTGCGGGCCGCCGATGGCGGCTCGCAAGCTAAATGTAAACACAAGCGGAAATAATCCGCTTTGTTTACATTTGTATGGCGCTGCTGCGCAGCAGCGCCGTAAGGCAGATCGGCGATCCCCGGCCAATCAGCGGCCGGGGATCGCCGCCATGTGACAGGGGACGTCCTGTCACTGGCTGCACAGGACGGATAGCGTCCTGTGCAGCCCAGATCTCCCGGGGGAGAAGGTAGGAGAGGGAGGGGGGAGAATGTCGCCGCGGAGGGGGGCTTTGAGGTGCCCCCCCCGCAAAATGCCTGCAAGTAGGAGCGATCAGACCCCCCCTGCACATCATCCCCATAGGGGGGAAAAAAGGGGGGCGATCTGATCGCTCTGTGTGGCCGCGGATCTGTGCTGGGGGCTGCAGAGCCCACCCAGCACAGATCCAAACAAACAGCGCTGGTCCTTAAGGGGGGGTAAAGGGTGGGTCCTCAAGTGGTTAAAAAAGGAGTTAAACATCAGCTATGCAAGGGACAGTTTCTCTCCAGTCGGAACCTAGTCGAAGTAGAACTTAATCCTCACTAATAAGGAATTACTGGCATAAAACTCTTGCCTGGCAGAGAACAGTGCAGGGGATAGAGGAAAAAAAATAATATTTTAGCTTCTGGGACACTGAAAGACTGTCATATGAGACAATGCAACATTGAAAATACTTTTATTTTAGCTGATACACAGAAAATGAAACATTCTAAAGAAGTTTGAGGATACAAATATTCTTCTCATAAGTTTTTTCATGTTGGGCTTTCATTAAACAGAAATAAAACCCTAAACCAAATTAAAAGCCAGCTGCCAGGAAGGAGGAATGTAACTCAACAACCCTCTAACCAGGATGTGGATGGGGGCGTGTCTGGCCAAACTTAATTCCCAGGCATATTTTTTGATAGGGGTGGAGGGCTGTTGAGGCATCACATTTTTTGGGATACAATGGAAACCATTTTTAAAGTGGACCTGAACTCTTGCGCAGAACAGAAGGAAAACAGAGAAATGCACTCTGAATGTATTTAGAGAGTTTAGCCTGTTTAATTCCCCCTCATTGGTGTCTAATCACAAGTTGTAATTTGATCCTTCCCTGTGTCACATGACTGCCTATGGGAGAGATGGCAGATAAGCTCATTTGAAAGCACAGGATGTAAACAATATGTCTGCTTCCATGAATCAGGAAGTAGAAACTTTGCAGATTTTTGGATTTGTATGACCTGTAACAAATGCATGTTTTTTTGTTAAGGTCGCATTCACAGTGGGATGTTATTGTTACACGTTATAAAGTCTTATAACACTTACAAGCTTACCGCACTGCAATGCTAATTCACAGTGCAACGTTAAAGTCGCGGTAAAAAAAATGTTGCGTTCTGGTAACTCACTGCTTGATGTGCGTTACTTCTTACCGCAGACACGTTGCGACTTTAACGTTGCATTAAAACGCAACGTCCCACTGTGAATACAGCCTTAACCCTCCTGGCGGTCTATTAGAACCCGCCAGGGGGCAGCGCAGCACTATTTTAAAAAAAATTTTTTTTTTTTAAATCATGTAGCGAGCCCTAGGCTTCGATCCGGCGATCTTTGATCAGGAAATCTTGTTCTGCTTTCCCTGTCGCCATGGCGACGGGGCAGGATGTCGTCACCGACGTCGTGACGTCTAAGGGAGTCCCGATCCACCCCTCAGTGCTGCCTGGCACTGATTGGCCAGGCAGCGCATGGGGTCTGGGGGGGGGGCCTTACCGCCAGGAAGGTTAGAGGTTATTATGCTGTTGTGCATCTTTTACAGCAGAGAGGAGTTCTGAGTTCAGGTCTACTTTAAATATTTGTAACTTTGTGTTGCCAGGTGAATAAATTCCAACAGATCATCATTTAAACAAAACTGTGCCTAAAACTGTCAGTGATTACCGCTGGGCAGTGCCAACGGGTTTACAGGTAAGTAGAGTGCTCACCCTTTGACATAGATGTCGCTCATTTCCTCCCCAGTAATGCTCTTCTCATCCAGCAGCACATCTTTAGTATTCCACACAATGACACGCAGGATATACCTACAACAACAAAGACAATTCCAGGGCACAGGATATTACCGGTAGATCTAGATCAGGATTATTGCCTTAAAGAGAACCAGAGATGAAGCAACCTCATGTATTTTACCTTATAAATCAGTGGGAACATGACAGTAAACACCTAATCTGCTCTTTGTTACATTGTTCTCTGTTTAATTTGCCTGTTATCACCTCTAAGATAAGAATCCCGACTAAGCAGTCGGTCTGGCTTTGCTACAGAATAATTATAGCTGAGACTGTGTTCTTTGCTGTCTTCAAGTCCAAGCCTGCCCCCTGCTGGCTTTGCTCAGGAATCATTATAGCTGAGTCATTATAGCAAAGCCAGAATCAATGCTCAGTCCGGGATTCTTATCTCAGCTAGATAACAGACACTTTTAGCAGTGAGGATGGAACAGAGAGCATGGTAAATGTTTTCTCTAATGTTCCCACTGATTTCTATGGTAAAATACACAAGGGTGCTTCGTCTCTGGTTCACTGCAGTATAATAAAACAACCACAAGATGTCACTGTGTGTAAAACAAGATGGTAATCTTTATGGATTTGTCATTTCCTGTATTCACTGTGCTCTAAGCTGCATTACCTGATGGTGGTGTATGATATATTTCTGCATATTTTTCCTCAGTTAAGCGTTCAACTTTTTATACTGGGCGTCTATCTGCATCTATGAAACACTCTCCTCCAACATAACAGATACGCCATATAGCAGTAGTAATGCGACTTTACACTACAATAATGCATACATTACACTATATACATTAACTGAATCACAACTGTACCTTGGGTGGAAAAATATGCGTTTCCCTGATTTAATGCGATGCAGAAGTGTTTTATTGTAAAAGAAAATCATGTGACCGGTAGGGTTACAATTCCACTTTTGTTCCTTTTAAAGTGAATCCAAGATGAGCTTTTACTTCTTGCATAATTGTGTTCCTTTCATATAGTTTATAGGGCATTCCTCAAGCCAAATACCTTTTTTTTTTTTTTTTTAAATACTCAAATTCCCTATAAACTAAACAAGCCTCGCCCACAGCTGCTTTTGTGCCTTGGCACTCTTAGACCCATGTAGCAAGGGCTTATGGGAGCTCAGTCTGTTCAGGAGGAGGAGGTGTTACTAGCCAGAGATTTCAGAGGCGGAGGGGAGGAGAAGAGGGGATTGAGCTGAGGGCTGGATTTGCTATCAGCTTGCCTGTGTAATGTGACAAGCAGAACATGGTTGCTGTCATTGTATCAAAAGAAGAAATAATCATATACAGTTGAAGCTGTTTGCAGCTAGATTTGCTGTGCAAGGTGACAACAAAACAGAAGCTGTCAATTGCTTGCCTGAAAATTAATCACTTTATGATTTTCTGGTGAATGCTGCCCACATTACGATCATTTCTGGTAAATACTGCCCACTTCACGATTATTTTCTGGTAAAACACTGCTACATTACAATTTTATGGTTAAACGCTGCCCCGTTACAATTATTTTAGAGTGAAATGTTGCCCCATTACGATTACTTGGCACCTATGTGGGGGGGCCCATCCAAATTTTCGCAGGGGGGGCCCCGTGATTTCTAGTTACGCCCCTGACCAGAGACATTCTATTTTGTTTTAAAGTAAGAACTGTATGGGCAATAAACAATATGGAAACCAGTTTCTACTGAATGAACGCTACAGTTCCACTCTAATAAGGTTATAAAGATGGCAGGTGCTGTATTTCTCTTGCTACAGGTTTTTTTTAGCAGCCAATTTAGAGGCTTGCAAGTGCTCCAGGCCAATTTATTTGAGCGCTTTTTATTTCTTGTTACATTTCCTTGCTACTAATTAGTACTGCTGTAATGTGTATTCATGGCCACTTGTCACTAGGGGGCAGTGTGAGACAAGGTCTTCTGCTATCAGTTTCTATAGCCTCTGCTAGAAGAGAGACAAAGCATTCCAAGAATTTACAGCACAACGAATTCTGCCAGCTGAGGTCAAAAGCAATGCACTTACCTCAAACAAGATCATTCCTTTGAAGCTGCTAATGGGTTAAGGACTAGCACAAACCATATTGTATGCTTTGGTCAAACTAGATTTAAGCCTTCATTTATCTCATGCAAATTGGGCACTGGAAGTTACTTCATAGCTTGCTTTGGGCAGCGTCTCCCTTTAGACTTCAATATTATTGTATTCCATATCTAGATAGGCTGACAACACAACTTATAATATTTGCCTGTAGTTTATAGTGTGCTTGTCTAGAGACCAGACTTTTTTTTTTGTCTTTATAATTAGTTTCAAGGTGTGATAAAACCGGTTATTGCAAAGAATCTAATGGATCACTTACTTTTTAGCTTTTCGAGGAGTGATATCAAAGGGAGGTCCGGGAGGTCCTAAACTTTTGGGGAAAACATCAACCCACATTTCCAGTTTCCCCTGCAAAAATAATGCAAATTGAGGGAATGAAGAAAAATTTGCATAATTAGGGGGAAAAAAAAGCTATGGCATTTCCTGTAGATAACCATATATAGTCCAATGGATTCATTTATAAAGTTACGCCAATTATGTAAAGCTAAGTACACACATTCAATCAGTGTGGCCTCTCAGGACTGAGCTTGTTCTTTGTGGCCCCTCAGGACTGAGCTTGTTCTTTGTGGCCCCTCAGGACTTCCATATGATGCCCTCCACCATTGCACTCCCTATTATAGTTGCCCAATGTTAGGGCTTTCTATATCCTCTTTTATCTGCTGTATAAGTCCTTAGTTCTGGCATCCCTCAAGCTATATTCTATTCATCACCAGTGTAATGTGCCGTGGCCATTGCAATAGTGAAGAACAAGTAGGGAAGCTAGAATTCAGGATTGGCAGAATATGAGTGAAGAGGACATGGAGAAGCTAGAGATGTAATTGTGAAACTTTCTCCATCTGCCATCTGAGGCAGCTCACCTCAAAGGGGAAAAATGCCAGGGAACCCCAGCTAAGTTCTTTAGAGAACCCTGGGATTTTAGGGAACCCCCGGTTCAGTCAGTGGTTCCCATTTGTGGAAATGTGGTAGGTAGGGTGCTGACCGCATGCAACGCCGCTTCTTCAGACGGCATCATGCGTTAGGGCAGCATCCCTACTGCCCCAGGCCGCAAAGTAAAGGGGGCCCGATGCCATGAGCAGGAGGGGGTAGCATTGCAGCAAAGAGCAGCAGCAGGCACGGTGGCAGGGAGGGGGCCAGACCCCCCTCCTCGGTACCCTCCTCCTTCCATGCACCCCCTCTCAGATATTAGATCAGCAGCAGGCACAGCGGGCAGGGAAGGACTTACCGCTTCCATGTTCCAGACGTCGGAGCACTGCGTGCTGCAGGTCTCCACCTTCAATGTCGCTCACTGCTGTGCTTCCTGATTAGCGGAAGCACAATGATCAGCATTGAAGGCGGAGAAGTCCTGTGCAATGAAGGTCTGCGCCCCCCCCCCCCCCCTGCTGTGCCTGCTGCCCCTCCTTCCAAGCTACCTATAATGGGGGAAACTATGCTACCTGTACTGGAGCAACTATACTACCTATATTGGAGGAAACTATACTACCTATATTGGGGGCAACTATACTAGCTACCTATACTGGGGCAACTATACTGGCTACCTATACATGGGGCATCAATATTGGCTACTTATACTGGGGGGCAACAACATTGGCTACTTATACTGGGGGCAACAATACTAGCTACCTATACTGGGGGCAACAACATTGGCTACTTATACTGGGGGCAACTATACCTGGCTACCCTGTGCAGGTTGGCACTTATACCTGGCTAACAACCTACCTATACTGAAGCTGAACATTTTTGGGTGCTGTACGATTCAAAATCAGCCTGAAGCAAACTGTGAAGGATGTACCCCCGGAAACTCTGAAAATATAAATCCATCACTAGCAGGGACCTATTGGATGTCACTGCTACTGATCGAGTGCAGTGATTTGTCCAATGACAGTGACGTGGGCCCGCCAGCAAGACAATAGGCACCAGTTCACAAAATGAGCAGCAGACGGTTGCGATTGGCCAGTCTAGTGCCAGCACGCCCGCCTGATTGGTCGCATGCAAAAGCTTCCCCTCCGACTAACCATGGTGAGCTCTCACTGGTGTTGGGGTATTACTGTAGCATGCCCTATGATATAAGAAAGGGCGGCAGGTGCCACCAGCCGAATAAGGATGGAAAATCGAGGAAGCAGGGATGAGGGTAGGGTGTGTGCCAGGAAGGCAGGCAGGAGAGAGGAGGAAGGCACCAGGTGGCCCAAACTGTTTGCCCATACGCGGCCCCTTAGATTTTTCTGCCTGAACCACGTGATTCTGGTGGCTTCATGGCAGGTCCGCCGCTGCGTATACCTGAATTATCTCAGAATTATTTGCATTTCATTGAACATACCCATTCATAAACAGGAAAAGCCACGAAAGTGTAATTAGACACAATTGTCCGCTTTTTCTACTGCTCCTTTATACAAGGCCTTATGGATCTCTGTTGCTCCTATTTGTAGAACAGTCTATGTCAGTACTGTAGCACATTTAAATCTGTCTGCTTACCATATGTGGCCCTTTTATTTCTCACCATCAGGATTACTTGCCTTCATAGTGCAAAACCGTTGGTTTTCTCTTTGTCAACTGACCTGAGGGAGGTTGGGTTGGAAAGTGCTGAACAGTGTCCGGGTCTCCACATGTTCTGGCACCTGCCCCTGGCCTCGCAGGACGTACAGAGCCAGCCTCTCATTGGCAGGTCCCAGGTGCTGGTGAATCCTGTTGTTGGTCTCTGAAGAATAGGGAGATCAGTTATACAGGTTATTGATTTGTGCACATTGGGTTTTCTAAAAGCAAGCTTATACAATGCAGTCCATTTAAGAGCTTCCAATGGTGATCTGAAAGTGGAATCCATCAGTACTTATCCTCCCCGCTAGGATTATTACTACGGGCATAACTACAAGTCATGGGGCCCCCCAGAAAAACTGATGGGGCCCCCAATGTTCACACTCTCCTTCTTGCCTATCTCTGGTGACCCTCACAGCCCGGGGGCCCTTCTTACAAGGGTCATTAAACAAGAGTTATCATAATCTTCACACCCATAACAAGTGTAGCCACAAACACCTGACTGAAGGATGGACTACTTTATTGGAGGGAGTGAAGTAGTAGTTGGTACCCCCTTACAGCTCTAAGCCCCCCCTGCTATGCCCCCGATTACCAGCACTTCACATACTGAGGATAGGGTATAGGCTGGCACAGAGTCCGTTTTTTACTGTACACTTTAGAAGAAAGCGGCTAGATTGAGCACCCTTCATACAAGTAGGGGCACAGAACCAAGACTGAAAAGGAGGCCATCGAAGCTAACTGACCATGGAGTTTATGGGGCACTGAAGAACGCCCAGGTGGGGAGTTCTCAGAGATTTATTTTTATTTCAGGTGTGCTTCAAAATAACTGGAGAAAAAATTGCTACGTTTAGTGAAACTGCAGGAGAAAATCCATAGCTCCCAACTGTTCCTCTTTCGGAGGCCTGTCCCTCTGTCCTCCTTATTTGTCCCTCTTTCAGGACTTTGTCCCTCTTTCTATTTAAATATATATATTTCTCTACTAAAAATGTGTTTGATTGACTCTAAACTTTATTCCCATCCTTTAATTTGATATATAACCCATTTTAAAATGTTAATATAAAGGAAATGAACCAGGATAGAAAGGACCAATGTGGTTTGAATTATAAAACATATTTTTCTTATGAAATCTGTATGGTATGTGTGACGGGAGCGTGATCGGGGGTGTGGCTTAAGTGTTACTCCTTTTTCATCTCAAAGTTTGGAGGTATGCAATTCAAAAAGGAGCAGGAAAAAATACTGAAGCACAGAATATTTTTTGAAGTTTCTTATCCTGCTTGGCTTGCAGCACAAAAACAGGTCTAGGTCTACATTTGAAAGACTTATTACTAGGGATGGTCAATGAGATGCAAAGTTTTGAGTTGATGAAGCATTTTGCACATTTTGTATGCAAATACAGTATATGCAGCTTGAGAATGGACCAATCAAATCCTGAGGCAAAATTTGATTGGACCATCTTCAAGCTATATGCATCATTTGCATAATGCTGCTTCAACTGAAAAAAAAAAAAAAAAAAACTTGGCATCTCATTGACCATCCCTACTTATTACCGTTTTACAGCTAATTCTCTTACCAAAGTCCTCCAGCGTGTACTCCCTTCCTGAGAACTTCACTTTGGTCCCGCTGTCTGAGAACACTGGCGGAGGGGAGCCTTTTAACCTGGCCACATTCTGCAAGATCTGGGAGGGCTTCAGCTGATCCCTCCACTGGTTTACCCCGGTGCTAGAATATGCAACATCAAGAACAGCATTGATTAGTTATTATGTAATAAGACTCAGAGCAACAAAACACTACTGAACTTACCAGATTCCAGCAGATAAAAAACATGTCATGTAACAGAGGAGGCAAGCATGCATGAAAAGGGGCACATGGAAATTTGGGCTGCAATTTGGAAGTAGAATAAATCGGTAAAATGTACTAATATTGATAAAAGTGTAGTAAAATAAAATAATATTTTACTACAACTTAACACTACTCTAAAGGTTTGAGAAAGATTGTGAGGCTTTGTTCATGTAATGATAGTGAAGTGAGAAACCTGTGGTGTTCATACTACTGGCCACTAGATGGCACTTGTAATACTGCATGATTGCATGGGATCTGTCTATACAGTTTTAGGCCTAGTGCACACCAGAGCGGTTCGGCTGCGTTTTGCAATCCGCTTGCGGCTACGGATATGCTTGGGTAATGTATTTCAATGGGCTGGTGCACACCAGAGCGGGAGGCGTTTTGCAGAAACGCATACTTCCGGGTTGAGGCATTTTTTGGATTGCGGATGCGTTTCTGCCTCCAATGTTAAGTAGAGGAAAAACGCAAACCGCTCTGAAAAACGGCAGTTCAGAGTGGTTTGCCAGGCGTTTTTTGTTACAGTAGCTGTTCAGTAACAGCTTTACTGTAACAATATATGAAATCTACTACACCAAAAACGCTACACAAAACCGCAAAACGCTAGCTGAAACGCTACAGAAAAAGAAAAAGCGTTTCAAAATCTGCTAGCATTTTGCGGATCTGCTAGCGGGTTTTGGTGTGCACCAGGCCATAAACTTGTTCATTCCTGACACTGCCTGTCTGTGTGTGCTGGAAATGAAAAAGCAAAGCATGGTGTGATGTTTTACAGAACTGCAGTAACTTGCCAAATAAACTGGAACTAGGTTTATTTACCTCAGTGATAACTGAAGACACCAGAACCTTTATTTACAAATTAACATACCGCTTGTGCTAACAGGTGAAGCTCGGAACGAAGGCAATGTATTCATTTAAAGTTTCACATTTTTCTGATAAAAGATTTTAATTTGTATTTAGCACGATGAAACCAATATAACACACACTACATTTCTTTAGGCCACGTTTACATTGGTGTGTTGCAGTGTGGTGTAACAGTTGTGTTAAAGTGTACTGCAGGGGGAAAAAGTGCTCGGGGGGTACCTCGGTACTTCGTACTGAGGTACTAACCAGCCCATAAATCCTATGATTCCCCTGCGCAGTAGAGCAGACACTGCTATTTCAGTCAAAGCCTGAGCGGAGGCTGGTACTGCACACCTGTGCAGGAATGCAGATGTAAATATTGCCATGTGCTGTCCATGGGAGCGGACACTGGAACAGGGCGGCAAAGGAGGACAGCGGAAGCCTCAGTAGCATCCAGAGACTTCCCTCTCCTGAGGCAAGTACCATCCAACCACCCAGAGCACTTTTTTTCTTACAGGTTTTCTTTATAGAGAACCAGAGAAGAAGCACCCTCATGTATTTTACTGCATTTATCAGTGGGTACATGACCGTAAACACCTACCCTGCTCTCTGTTTCATTCTTCTCTTCTAAATCTGCCTATTATCCGCTCTGATAAGAATCCCCGACTGAGCATTCAGTCTAGGTTTGACCTGGAACCATTACAGCTAAATCAGACTTCTGTGAAGTCTTTTCAAGCCCGCCCCCTTGTGGCTCTGCTTTCCTGCTTTGCATACTCAGAGCTCTCATGACTGGGAGGAGCTGTTCCTGCCAAGAAAGAATCTCTGAAACAACAGACACGTGTGGCTGCAGTCATTATCTGTGCAGTTTCATTCCTATGAGAGACACTTCCTACAGGCAGCCACACAGCATACCAGAATAATGAAGTTGAAAGCACACAGCTGAAAGGCTTAAGCAACAGCCCTGCTTGTCTATGGTTTCATAGAGCCTAGACAGCACATCCAGAACAGCTCATAACTCGGAAGCAGAAGGGATACGAGCCGGCGGCCATATTGGATTTTTCGTGGCGCAATAATGGATAAAACACACTTAACACTTTACAAGCTATCGACTGATGTGTTTATTTTGTGTGAAACATTTATCTCTGGTTCCCTTTAAGACTAAAATTGTTGCATACTTTTCATTGACTGTATGCATAACTGTGAGGCAACGTGAGCATAATGTGTAGCACCGCTGTCTTGATCAGTTGCGTTGCATTCCTGCTGTCACAGGCAACGTAACGCAATGGCCTCTGAACACGACCTAAAGGAGTCTCCATCCTGGAACTGAACACTACTTACACACAGTACGTCTGTGGCAGGCCACAATGGCTTCCAAAACGAGACAGGAATCTATTTTCCAGGTCTATAATGGTTTCCCCTACTTTCTCATCCCGAGTGATGGTGTCATAATCGTACACGGAGATCTTCAGGTCTTTCTCTTGAGGTAAGAAGCAGCTCAGTTCATACATTCTGCATGAGATCAACAGAAGATAATGACAATTATACTACCAAATTACAGCATTAGCAGCTGTCACATGCTCTGCACATCACTCCTATTCACCACATTCTCGATCTGATTTTGTACGATCCAAAAACAAACTGCAGCATTTGGTCCATTTTCAAGCTGCATAAAAGTTTGCAATGAATTAGGAATGATCTGCATCTCACTGACCGTACCCCATCATTCAGTGAGTGCAGACAAATGCTAAGAAGCAGATTTTAGTGAAAATGTTGTGAGACTAAGTCCCTTTAAGCTGGAATACTTGACAAACGTTATCGATTTATAAAGTGCCGACATATTGCGTGGCTCTGTACAAAGTAAGAAACAAACATGGGGTACATAATACAGGCATTGGTGTACACCAAATATTGACACTGGTACAAAATAAAGACTAATGGTAGTCACAAATTTATCATGAATAAAATGTATAACAAATTGCAAGACAATATGCATACCTAGTGGCAGTGATCTTTTAGGTTATCTAGTAAGGAGTACAACTTGGTCAAAGGGGGAATGGCTTAAAGGAAACCAGAGCTGGTATAAAGAAAACGTTTTATACATACCTGGGGTTTCCTCCAGCCCCATACGCACGGATCGCTCCCACGCCGCCGTCCTCTGTCTTCTTGCAGCTCTGATACCAGGTCCAGTTACTTCAGCCAGTCAGGGCCAGATTACGCAGGAGAAGTGCGACCTCTACCCATCTCTCCAGCAGCCGCATACGCAACGAGCGCACTTCTCTTACGTCAGACTAGCTATGACTGACGGAAGTGTGGGGAACCGGAACTGGAGCTTCAGACATTGGAGGATGTCGGCGTGGGAGCGATCTGTGCATATGGGGCTGGTGGAAACCCCAGGAATGTATGTTTTCAGGGAGGTGTAAAGAATCCAAAGGTTCGAGAGTGACTGATGTGTTGTGGAAGGGGATTCCAGAGGAGGGGTGAAGCAAGTGAAAAATCTTTTATACGTTAATATGAGATGATGATTCTACAGGAGGACAAACAAAGGTTTTGTGCAGATCAGAGATTGGGTTGGATGTGGTTAGAATCTGGAAACTAGTGATGTACAGGGGAGAGAGATCATAGAGCTTTGTACCTTCCAAATACTGGGTTCAGCGTGTTAGGAATGTAGTTCTCCCGATCTTCAATCACCTTCTTGCTGAGAGTTATTTTGATGTAAGGATCACACTGAAAGTAAAGAAATGAAATGCTAAACTTGCTGCAGTAGCCTCTGGTACAAATGGATTTTTTTCTATTAAAGTATTCTGTAACTCCAATAAAAGAAAATTATACAAACAATATTCCATTTCATTCTGCTACTGCATTGGACTAAATATTTGATCTGCAAGAACAAATTACATTTTGTTGGTCACACTGCATGCCAATTTTATACTGTTTTGTGAGTCAAGTGATCAGTTTAGATAAAGAATTTAGTTCATAGCTATACTACTGCTTTCTATTTACTATCAAGAACCCAAAGGTGATCCTCAGGTCAAAAATCAAATGCCTAAGAAAAGGAAAGCTAGGATTTGCAAGGTACAGCACTTAAGGTGCATACACACATCCAATTTTGATTAGCCAATCACTGACCAATTTTACCACTCATGTAGTATGAGGGGCAACAGAGTTTTACCTAAACATTCTGTTCAAAGTATTCATACTTCATGGAAGAGGTCAAATTGACAAGTCAAAATCGGATGTGTGTACCAGGCTTTACAAGTCATGCTGCAAAATGCTGGCAAAACCCGCTAACCAAACACTTGCACTTTAGCAAGTGCTGCTCTTAGTGGGCCCCGGTTTGAATGATTTTAATATGAGAGACAAGCCTGTAGGTTGTAAAAAAAAAAAAAAAAAAGTTGTAACTATTAGGGCCCGTTTCCACTGGCGAATAGGATGTGAGGCGTTCGGCGTCATGCGGCTTCCCGTTGGCGGCTATGGGGACTCGGCTGCGTGCTGCGGAAAACTGCAGTTTGCTATCCATAATTTCCCCCGCGTTGCATCGCGCCGGATCGTGTAGGTAAATTTGCATCAATGGAAACTACTCCATTGACGTGAATTGGTTGCAGTTTCCTTGCGATGCAGAGCGGTTTCCGCATTGCAACAAGACTAGGGAAACAGGCCCTTAAGCATTCACAATTTCACGCGTAGCTGGGCATCTACAGTGTATTGCCCTTAGCCTAACTTGGAAAAGAATATCCTTTTGCTACTAATGACCCTTCTTGCTTGATTGATGTGTAAACTGAATTGGGTCACCAATGAGACAGAAAAAAATAAAATTAACACTTTCTTTAACTGTAAAAATAAAAATAAAAAATAATAATACCCTGATTGGTGGTAGGGCTTGAAAGAGGCAGGGAGCAAATTTGAATCATGCATGTTTTGCAGCACATGTCCAAATGCCCCCTACCGCACTGGCCACTGCAGTCCATGGGCCTCTTGGAATTGCACGTGTCTCACATTCCGGTTTGCAGTTTTTCCCCATGATCTCCCGCACAACGCAAGCGTTGGATTCCAAGTTAGCGTCTCTGCCTTGGGCGATGGACAAGCTCGCCCCAGTTCTGAAGGTGCCACTATTCATGTGCCCCACTATTTTTTTTTTTTTTTAACGGAAAAGAGTTTCTTTTCTGCGTAATATGTTGGCGCTTTATAAATACAATACATAAATAAGATGCCAAATTGCTATTCACATCTTTAATGCACATTTATACTGTAAATCACCTCATTGGCATTGCATATACAGCAGAGTCCTGGTTATCCAAAACTCCACTAACCAGCAGTCTCAACCAACCAGCACAAATCTCCAGCAGTACTCACAGTGGTGAAGACCAACTTCTTAGGCAGTTTGTGGGCTCCACTGTGCTTAAAGACCGGGTTGTCTGGCTCCCCCAAGGTTAATATACTTTCAGTTACTGTATTTTAACATTTGCCAATTATGTGGTTTGCGACTGTTTATCTACGTCCTGCAGGACTTCAGTTCCTGGCCCAGGGAAGCAGATAATAGTCTATTGAATGCAACAGCTTGCTGCTCACTCCCGCGTTCTCACTGTCGCCCGTTAGATTAAAGAATGGGAACAGCATTAATCTCCCCTCTTATGCTATGTACACACTTGAGATAGAAGTCTTTAGAAAAGGCAAGATCACAGACCAATTTTTCCCCCTTCCATGTAATATGAGAGCCATACTCTACACAGTCTATTCTATGGAGCTCAACTCCCCATCAGATCAACATCTTTGCAAGATGCTGCACACAAACATGCTGTACACATTCAAAAGATTATTTACTGCAAAAGATCAGTTCCTGCAAAATGCATTCATAGTCCGCAGATCTCATACACACAATCATCCGCAGATCTGAAGATCCATCCTTGGTGGATCTGATCTGCAGATGATTATCCGTTAAACAAGGAGTATGAGGATCTGCAGATATAAACTATGAATGCATTTTGCAGGAACAAATCTTTTGCAGGAACTGATCTTTTGCAGATACTGATCTGTTGCAGGTGTACAGAATCTTTGTGTACAGCATCTTGCAAAGAGTTTTATCTGATGGGGAGTTCAGCTCCATAGAATAGACTGTGTAGAGTATGGTTCTCATACTACATGGAAGGGAGTAAAATTGGTCTGTGATCGTGCCTTTACCAAAGACTTATCTCAAGTTTGTACGTAGCATATCTCAAGTGTGTACATAGCCAAGTCCCTGTGTCAATGATCGTCTGCATCAATGAGATGCCTGTGCTCACTGTAATTACCAAAGTAACACGTTCACACTTTGTTTGCATACTTATAGTACGCTAACTGGAAATCATGCGCAAGGACAGCTTGTAGCCAAATAGTAATATTACGCCTACTTTCATTTTAATAAAAAAAAAAAAAACACACATACATTTAAAATTAGCACTTTACCACCCACACTATCCCATAATTACCCAAATAAAAATTTTACAGTAAAAAATACATAAATAGTACCCTTAGGGACTGAACTTTTTAATGTGTATGGCAAGAGGGTATATTACTGTTAATTTTGAAAACATGTGCTTGTAAATAGTGATGGACACAGAACTGAAAAAAAATGCACCTTTATTTCCAAATAAAATATTGGCGCCATAGATTGTACTAGGGAAATATTTTAACATTCCAATAAGTGGGACAAATGGGCAAATAAACGTGTGGGTTTTAATTAGGGTAGCATGTATTTTAAAACTGTAATGACTGAAAACAGAATTTTTTTTCCATTTTTCTTATTGTTCCAGTTAAAATGCATTTAGAATAAAATAATTCTTAGCAAAATGTATCACTCAAAAAAAGCCTAATTGGTGGTGAAAAAAAACAAGATATAGATTGCTTTGTTGTGATCATTAGCAATAAAGTTCTAGGCGAATGAATGGAAGGAGCGCTGAAAGGTGAAAATTGCTCTGGTACTGAAGGGGGAAAAAACCCTCAGTAGTGATGTGGTTAAATACAGAGTTCACAGTATGTACATAGAGTGAGGTATAGTACTGTATTAGCTAGGAATATTTTTAACATCGAGTCTCAACCAGAATGCACACTTACCCAGCATCAGCCGCATACAAACCCCTTCAGTGCAGAGTAAAGAGAAACCTTACTGTAGAAGAAAATGATTAAACAGAATTATGCTTCTCCTTTGAGGATTTTTGCTATGCTTACCAGTCCATTGCTGTCCTTTGGCTGTAGATCGATGCCTCTAATTACGTAAATGCGAACAACGCATTCCTGGGGTCCGCTGTCCGGCAGCTCCCGGAACTGTCGAGGAGGGGCGGGGATATTGGGGTCATCTGGGAGAGGGTAGATACGGAATGATCCCTGCAACAAGAATGCTTATTAATACTTTTCTTTTTAAAGATAGCACAACTATAGCATTGTACACTGGAGTCGAGGTCTGAAGCCAAGTTAAAAAAAAAAAAAAAAAAAAACTTTATAAAAAATGTCTGAGTAAAAAAAAAATAAATCTATTTACCCAGGGCTTCCTCCAGCCCGTCACCCCCCTCGCTTTCTGCACAGGAAAACTGAGGACCAATGTGTTTTCCCCATGCAGATAAAAACACTTAGACTTAAAGTGACTAAAAATTTACTCAGCAGCACTGAAAAGGCTTTGTGTTTCTTTAACAGTTTCACAGCATCAGAACTTTGTTTCTCTTATACAAGCCTCATTTTTAGCTGCACAGAAGAAAACTGCCCGGGCTTTTTTTCCCCTGATGCTGTGCAAAGTATGATTGGATTTCTGATTTTGTTGTTCTCGTTCTGCTGTTTTGGTGCATTTTTTTTTTGACATTTTGAATTTGACATTTTGAAGCCTAGTGTGTGCAGCTGGGAGGGGTTATCAGGACACAGGACAGTTGGAACTGTGTCTCCTGCTCCTTGTCACCTCCTTTCAACCAAAAAGATGGCTGCCCCCATGACAAAGATGGCAGCCCCCATGAATCACAAACATTTGCCTGTTCTTTTAAAACAGGGTGGGTAGGGGATTATATTACCTATCTATTCTAATTAACATAACGAATGTAACTTGATGACAGTATGTTCGTTTAGGCTGAAGTTCCCCTTTAAAGGAAACATCAGGCAATCTATGCTACCCCTAGATCTACTAACCCGGGGCTTCCTCCAGCCCCTTGCAGCCGATGCTAAATGGAGGAACAACAATGACCTGCTGAACATAAGATATAGTATTTACTGTACATAATATAGTACTTACACTACATAATATAGACATATGGCAATGGTAGGGATTAGATTGTGAGCTCCTTTGAGGGACAGTTAGTGACAAGACAATATATATATATATACACTGTACAGCGCTGTGTAATATGTCGGCGCTATATAAATACTAAATAATAATAATAATAATACTGTAACCTTGGCAAAACATTCAGAATGTCACTGATTGATTGTGTTATTACAAGAACTTGGACTCAGTATGAGACAAAAAGCTCTCAATGAAGTAGCAACAGAAAGACATCAATCTTCACTCCGTGTTGTAAAAGTAATCAGAGCCACAAGGTCATTAGCCTGTGTGTGATAAGAATCTAGGAATCCTTTCGGAGTGATTGCTGAAAGGGGAAAGTCTACAACTTTTTTTTCAAAATGTGACCCCTTTGTTTGTAAGGTTGTACATGAAGTCATCAGAACTTTGCAGCAGTGAGAGACAGTTGTTTTTTTTACGAACTCTAGGGAGCAGGGACAGTGTACAAATTCCAAAGTCTGTACGAGTCCTTATCTGTGCTGTGGACACATGCAGTCAATATAACAATGGTGCAAGAGCAGAATACTTTTTTTCTCTCCATGTCCATAGCTGTCAGTCTCTCAAACTTTTCCCCCCACGGGCCCCCTGTGGCTTCTGGGCCCCCCTGCGGAGGCATCCCTTGCAGGGTGCATTGTTATGCCCCTGAACCCTATTCTCACACAAGCCCTTCCTGGCCTCTACCAATGCCTACCCCTGACCGCCTCCCCCACAGATTCTTGTTCCCACATCTTGGCATGATGAGGCAACACTGAGAATTTGAGGTATAGAGAAATTATAGAACACTCCTTTGCAACACATTTTGGAATGCCTGAATCAAGCTGTGTTACCACTTACTTTGAATTCACCAACAACAGAAGGATCATCGTTGTCTTCAGACTTCCCTCTGTACAACTTAAAGGTTTCACAGAAATCGGTGAGCCCTCTGTACTCTGGAACCTCCTCCAGCTCAGAGTCGTACACCTGGAAAGGGGAGCACAGTTACGGCAGTGAAGGCCATTCAGTGTTTTAGCATGTCAACACAAAAGGATGAGGAGGATTGGAGAAGGTCAGCCATATAAGGTAATCTAGGCAGAGGTAGAGATCATTTGGAGTTTCTCTTGCAAGAAGCAGGTCATGGAAGGGTAATCACTTGGAGCGTGGTCAGTGAAACAATTATTACTTACATAGGGGTTTGTTACACTAATAATACAGTTTAGGTATGGTTCAGCTACCGTAGTTATAATACATATATCACTCAGCAATGGGTGGAGAGTACGCCAAGGTCATTCACTGTCCTAAATTCAGCTTCAAAAGGAAAACTATAGTGAGAAGTATGGAAGTTGTCATCTTTATATGGGTGCCACAGCGGTCTTTTGTCTAAAGGAAGATACCCACGACGTCATTTTTCGGAACACATTTTCATGTCTAATACATTTTTTCCACAATACTGCACACCATTTTAACTCTTTCAGGCAGAGGAAAGAAAGGAGGAATGCTTGACATTGTACACACATTTATCTTATGTCACCTAGAATACTATTTAAAGTGGTCTGAAACGGACATAACATTCAATAAAAATGTGTTTTCCTACTTATTACTCATACTTTTATCATATTTGCTTTTGTGCGTAAGTAATATTGTCTGTCTACAAATTACAAGTTTCCAAAGTGTATTTTATCTTGCCCTGCATTTTATTCCAACTGCTTTTTTATTATATATTAACATCTTCCAATGAGTTGTTCTGAACTGTGTGTGCACCTGAAGCAGAGACAGCTTCTCAGTGTTTTTTACTTGTTAAAAACAAATGAATCAACATTGGAATGTAAACAAAGATTGTTATCTCCAGTTCAGCGGATTTGAAGCTGAAAAGCAGGACAAAGTGCTTTGTTTAGCCACTTCAGCGATGTTCTGCTACAATTTTTTTCTGGGATAGTAGCTTTGAAGCTGTAAGGAATCTTTTAGAGCAAAGTAGAAATGCTGACTTTCAGACCACTAAGTCGATGTGGATGCTCTAGACCAGGAGGGTGGATCACACAATCATGTTCATGCAGAGTTGAAATTCCAGAAAGAACTCTATATAAACACATTTGAAGCTGTGACGTGGACTTTTCTGTGAATTGGTTTTTTTTTTGAGTAAGGGCCAGAGTCATCCTGAAATATTGGAACTTTTATGACACTAACATTGATCAGTTGGAATCAGCATGCTTACTGGAACTTCAGACATCTCCGTGATTAGATCTGAGCCATGCCTCTTTCAGATGGGTAACTGACAGGCGTTCAGCTGCTCTCCTGCACGGGCCAGGCACTTGTTAGCACTCAGTACTGGTGGTACCCCACTCCCCCCGGAGTGAGATCTGAGCGCTGCTGCTCAGACTGAGCATGTTGCAGTCCTCTGCCAATGCGTAACGCCACTGCATGTCAAGCGCCGATATGCATGGTTTTACAACCGCTGCAATTTGACTGCATATAAATGGAACCTGAATTCAGTTCTCCGTCTGAAGGAGGCCTGAATGTGGAGGGTCTACACTACAGCCAGGGACTGAGCGTATTCAATAAGGAAATGGCTCCTTCTATATTCCTTAGATTTCAGTTTTCCACTAACCATTTGTAATGGATTTTACCCACAACGAAAGTGTTAAAACTTGTGCAGAGGTTTTTTAGGGAAAAGCACTTCGTATCCTTCAGTTGACCTTTAAAGGAAAACTATGGAGGCTGCCATATTTCCTTTTTATCAATGCACCTTGCCTGGTTGTCCTGCTGATCCTCTGCCTCGACTACCTTTAGCCATAGACCCTGAACAAGCATGCTGCATGACTTCTTCAGATGTGTGATGCAGACAGTACTGATGCCAGAAAGATCAGCAGGGCTGCCAGGCAACTGGTATTGATTAAAAGGAAATAAATATGGCAGCTTCCATAGAACCCCTACCGGTAGGGGTTGACCCTCTAACCTTGGACCAACGAAGGGCGCTGCAGGAGTTGTCCTCTGCCCCCGATCTTGTGGTTAAACCTTCGGACAAGGGGGGCAACGTGGTCGTCATGAGTGCATGCCGATATGAACGGATGTGTTACAATAGCCTCAATAACTCAGAGTGGTATGAGAGGGTCTCGGCATCGAGGGTGCAAGCCAGTCACCGTAACTTTCAGGCTATATTGAACGAAGCTCTGTCACTGGGGATTATCTCCAGGACGACATATCGTTTCCTGTGGAATCCTAATCCCAGACTTCCTACGTTCTATGCTTTACTTAAGACGCATAAGTCCATTACTGATCCCCCAGGACTCCCCATTATATCGGGATGTGCCCCTTTGACCGAAAATGAGAGTCGATATGTGGACGCCTACTTGCAGCCCCATGTAAGGGCGCTTCCTTCCTACGTACGTGACACCACTCACCTACTTACCATTTTGGATGATATAAGCATACCTACCGGTGCCTGGCTTGTTACCCTTGATGTGGAGGCCCTTTACTCCAGTATCCCCCATGCTGAGGGACTGGAGACCATAAGATCTGTTCTCACGTCCTTACCCATTGATGCCATCCCCCATAATATGTTTTTGCTTAAACTTTTGGAATTTATTTTGAAGAATAATTATTTCTTATTTGACTCCACCCATTTCCTCCAGGTGCAGGGCACAGCGATAGGGATAACCTGTGCCCCGTCCTATGCATGCCTGTACCTGGGGGAGAGGGAACGATGTATTTTTTCGGACACAAACCTTAGTGATCTTTTGGGGTATGTACTTACCTGGCATCGTTACATTGACGATATATTTTTAATTTGGACAGGAACACAAAACAACAATTACTTGATTTAGTACATTTGTTGAACAACAATGTATTTAATCTAAAATTTACCATGACTATGGATACTCAAAGTATCCCGTTTTTGGACATCATGATTTCTGTGAATGACCAGGGGGTATTACAGACGAATCTTTATAGAAAACCGACAGCAGAAAACTCCTTACTTCATGCAAAAAGTTTTCATCCTGCCCACCAAATACGTAGCATTCCAGTTGGACAGTACCTGAGGGCCCGACGTAATTGCTCTGAGGACACTAATTTCCATATCCAGGCTAGCAACTTACAGCAACGCTTTAGAGCCCGGGGTTACCCTAAGAAATATCTAAAGAGAGCCTACCATCGAGCTTGCGACACCCCTAGACCTACTTTGTTATACAATCAATCGACAGAACGGCTAGCTCAAAGCAAATTGGATAGGGGTCTTTCTTTCATCACGAGATACAATGATCATCATTTTCAGGTCCGAGCTTTACTTCAAAAACATTGGCATGTACTCACGAATGACCAACGCGTTGCCCCCTTTGTCCCCAAGGAGCCCTCTGTGACTTACAGGCGGGCCGCCACTATAGGGGACAATTTGACACGTAGTCACTACCCAGGTAGAGCGAAAGCTAAATTATGCAACTGTAAAGTCCTGGGTACATACCCTTGCCATTCTTGCAACTAATGTAGCTATATTTATGCTGGCAAACAGTGTCCCCTTGTCACGAGAGATATTACATTAACCACTAGACATTATACTAATTGTGAGACAGAGGGGATAATTTATCTCCTCCTCTGTCCGTGTGGGGCATTTTACGTTGGCAAGACAGGTAGATCCCTTAACAGACTTATTTATGAACATACCTATGGTATTCAGGAGGGACACCAGACACCCGTGGCTCGACACTTTGCAGGTTGTCAAAAGGGAAATCCTGGGAAAATACGCTTTTTTGGTCTGGATAGGGGCCATCGGGACCCGCGTGGTGGGGATTGGGATGTGAGACTCCTTCAATGCGAGGCCTTTTGGATATACAAACTCAAGGCCTTTTGGGCACCAGGCCTTAATGAAGGCATTGACTTCGCTCCATTTCTGTGATTGCTCTCTTGTAGGTTTCTGCATTTTGGAGGGCTTGATTTCCATTTTTCTGGTAATTGTCCATTCACTCTCTCCTCCCACTCTGTGTACTTGTGTTTGGAGCCCCTTGTGCCCCATTTGGCCCTTCCCAGCCCCCTATTATCTCTGTATACTCCCTTCCCATTTGAGCCTTATGATTGGGATATGATCATTAATATTGACTTCATTTTGGTTGGTGGGATGGCCTGGTACTCTGCTGCCCCACTGCGCTTTAAAAGTCTCCCCCTGTTTGTTTCCCATTGGTGGGACAAGGACTACTCATTGTATGTCATTATATCTTGCTGTCTTATATTTATCTGGTGATGTTTACCTTTGATAGTAGGGATTGATTGAATAAGATATGTTATAATTAATGTTTTTTGCTATTTACTGTTTTTTTTTTTGTATTATTAGGAATGTATTAACTCTTTATAATATTGCTGCCTTGTGGGGGTTAGTTGCTATGCCCCCCTCCCCCTCGGATGTGCACTGTTTAGTGGCCTTGGACTTTGGGTGGGGCGGTTTGGGGGTCCCCCCTTTTCCCCTCTTGTCCCCTCTTCCCCCTTCCCACAAGTTCATCCTTAACCCCCCCCCCTTTGGGCAAGTTTGGCTATTGATCAGTTTCATCCCTGGGGGGTAATGGCTTTTGGGCGGCCTCGTCTTTTGTGAGATACCAAAGGTCCTATGTCTCCATGACATCGGCGTGGGAGCACGGCAGCTGTTGCTGTGCTCTTGTGCACCCCTGCAGCTCTTCTCTATTTGTCCGCATGACTTCCAGCGGCTATGGGTATAGTTCCAGGTGTCGCGTACCCGCATGGATGCGTCATCCCTCCCTACTCGACCGAAATATCACCAGTGGCCGTGGAGGGAGCTCCATGCGACGCGTACACGCGGAGAACTGGACGCGTCGCACCTTCCGCTTCCGCCGCTCACTCGCCGCCCAGATCATGTGGTGGCTTAGTGGGCGGGCGTGTGTGTGGGGGGCGTGCTGGCGTCCTCCGGCCACTCAGCGCCTTATTTAGGCCGGCTTCTTCCCCACAGGCAGCAAACACTAGAGTCTGCCCTGACGATGCTGGTAACCTTACCAGTGAAACCGGTTGGCTCCATTAAGCTCATTTGACCAGACACACACATATGGGTGGCAGTACTCGGGCTCTGGCTGGACAACTCCTCTACATTGCTGTGACTACTTATCCGGATGAGTATACCTCTATGATTTACTCCAAAAGTGGTACAGTTCATAGTTACTATAGCTGTGTAATAATCAATGTGCACTTTATGATCATTGAGACAATTTTGTACTGGATGCACACTCCATGCCCTTGCTTGTTGGAATCTCAAGTTATATCATGCTAGGTTGATGCTGCATAAGGGATTACCCTGGCGAACTATATGAATCATATCAACCTCAGTACAACATCATAACAAGCTTTCATGTCTGTGCACCTGTCCAAGAATCCATTATGTGCCTCTATAACTAACATTCACTGATACCGCTTGGGGACCAATTCTAGTAAACTGTATGCTGCATCTGGAATATATGGAATGCGCATTGTACTATCTTCATATCTGCCAGCCAGCCCGGAATATCCACCACATGAACTGTGTTGTCTTATGCTGTAACATTGATTTTTTTCACTCTGGTCCATGTCAGAACCCCAATAGGGGCTGACTGTCGGTTAGACTGATTCTACCTCTCAGTTTGTGGTGTCTATACGTGATTTATATTGTGACAGCGTCAGTACAAGGCTCTCAACTCTGGCGGACTGAATCCACTTGTCCGTCCCTTTTCATTATATCTACAACCACTGCTATTGATACTGAAATCACTTTGTGGTGGTTTTGTTTGGATCTAGAATATATGCATACTATTCAACTCAGGAATTACAAGGAGGAGAATTTTTTCTTTTGGGCCTTGGATACTTAGTCTAACAGCTTTATGATATACATCATTTCTTCTCCAATGGTCTTTCTGCTCATATGTCCTTGAAAGGAGTCTCCTACAATGAATTGTGTATTCCTTACAGATTGAGACCTGGATACATATATCCTTTACAGGGGATCCCCACCAATATCTTGTTTACTCTAGGTCTCAAATTTGATCCCGAGACAGCCTATCTGCCTGTGTGTTCTGGTTATATTTTTAATTACTATATATTTTTGTGTATTTTGGTGATTAATAAAATTTGCATTTGTATTTTTATATGTATAACCAGTCTCCTCCTGTTCTCTTGGTCAATCAATTGTCACTTCAGGTGTCCTTTAAAATTCTGTGGGTTGCCAATTTAGCAGATTGATGCTTAAAAACAAACAATCCATATTTAAAAATGGGTATCAAAGTGAAGGCTTAGGAAAATATTAAAATAGTCAAGCAAACGAGTTACCTTCAAGCTGTCATATCCTTTCTGTAAATACTGCCCGCATTTCTCATGTTCTCCTATTGATGAGTAGTATTTGCTCCACCAGTCAACAATTTCTTCCTCCTGTGAAGGATACAATGAATGAGAGGCTTGTGTAGGAAGTACCTGCAGTCATTTCAATTTATGGACACAATCCAAGAGGTAACACCATTGCTTACCTTGTCCACTGAAAGAGAAAAGATATTTGCAGGAAAACACATTCTAAATACTGAACCTAGATTTGTGGCCCAAAACTGTTACATGACCTTAGCAGTGTTAATCAGAGCTTCTGTCTGGGTGGCCCTCAGTTCCTTTCACTGGCTCTGCTCAGACCTGGCAGAAAAAAAATAACCTTTCCGCAGCAATCAGAGGCATAGGGGTCACCATGGCAACTCATGTGGGGCTCGTAGCAAAAGGGGGACCCAGCGTGACTGGCTGGCGGTGATAAAGGGGTCCGTGGCAGGTCTCATGGAGACCCATGGTAGGCTAAAGTGCGGAGTAGCGTAGGTGAGAATGCACCTCTCCAGGTGTCCCCGTCTGCATGACTACAGCACCATCTTATGCGCTTTGAGTCCTATGAGAGAAAAGCACTTTACAAATGTTATTGTATTATTGGATCTATTATCTTCTGACTACCTATACTGGGGGGCCCTCTGGCTTTATATAGCTTTATATACTTGGGGGGGGGGGGGGGGGATCTACTACTAGCTACCTATACCGGGCGGGGCTCTGGCTTCATATACTTATATAGGGGAGATCTACTACTAGCTATCTATACTGGGTGGGGAGGCTTCTTCTGGTTACCCTTTGGGGGGGGGGGGGGGGGGGTTTGTCACTGTGTCTATACTGGTGAAGGCTACAACTTCCTACCTATTACTAGGGAGGGGGGCCTCTGGCTACCTATACTGGCAGGCTACTGATGACTATGTACTAGGAGATGTTCATACTGGGGGGCCCTCTGGCTTCCTATACTGGGGGCTCCTCTGGTTACCTATACTGGAGGTACCTGTGACTAATACTGGGAGGGTACCGCCACTGATACCGTAGACACAAAGGTGCCTTATGAGTTTTTTCTGTTAATGATTAGTGGGGGAAAGTCTTTTTGGATGGGTATTAACTTTTATGAATATGGCCTCTTCAACAAGTCTTGTATAATTCTGATTTCTTGAAAAATCCTTCCTCTCTCTGATTTACATTCTGAAATGTATGAATGATGGTGGTGACATCTTAAGTTCGGCCAGGTGATCTGTACGGAATGTTCGTTACTGAGAGTTCTATGCTACAGAGGGAGATAGTGCTTGCTTGGCATTAGGTGGCATTAGGAAAAAGCTTTTTCCCACAATGCAAGGAGGTTCACAGACAGGAAACTGTCAGGACCATGGTCATGGCATACTGTGGGAGTGGTTTAACCACAATATCATCCATACAGACCCCCCCCCCCCTCCTCCGATCTATTCAAGAAAAAGATAAAGATTTCTTGTGGTATATGGGGGTATAAAGGGGCTATCAGCTACTGATTGGGATGAAGTTCAATCCTGGATTAAACATCTGTACTTCAATGAGAAAACTTACTGTGACAATATAGCTTTACTGAAGCCAGTTCCCAATGGTCTACCACAGACTGATTTTAGACCTGGCATTCTGCAGAATGCAAATTATGAAGCTAAGCAATTGTTTTTGACAAAACTTAACAGGAGGAATAGTGCAGAGCCCCAGCCAGGAAAATAAAACTCTGCATATCAGCATTTCTTTCAGGTCAGTTTTCACTGGAAATATTGAATAAATTACAGATTTAGCTTCATGTAAGCTGCCAGTAGATAAAACTACTCTGGTTCCTTCGTAATCCTCCAACAGGCCTGGAAGCTGCTATACACAGCATTGTATATCCTCAATCTGAGTAAGTTCTGAGGAAATGATCAGAGCTGAAAGTCCTGCCAGTCTACCCAACGTGAAGGTCTTTGGTAACACTGCAAACCGCTGGCTCTACTGCTGCGCCTCACTTTCCTACACATGAATATTCATCTGCTCAACGCTTACAATAGATTTTTTACTAAAATACTCAACTAAATTCTTTCCGTACATCCATGTGACTAAAGGTGCGTACACAACTTTGATGGCTGTCACCTGTCAGGACCTGATCCTCTTGGGCGATATTGCTGGACCAGGCCACCCACCCACCCATCAGCTGTGTAGCGGACGACGCCCTGTGTTGCTATGCGGGGGGAGTGATGGAGAGTGGTGTGTGCATGACATCACGCAGCGGGTGGGGGATTGGCGCAAATAATGGCATTGCAGGAGTAGATCCGCTCCAGCAGATTGCCCGTAGGTTGAGGGTAACTGGCTGCTGTACAAGCCCTGATGGTCGGCTGAGGTGGTAATTATCGGCCATGTCAGGCGTGTGTACAAAGCTCAAAAGAGAATGTTCTGACACTAACTGAAGGGGAACAGGCAACTGTAGATCAATGAGGAGAAGATGAGAACCTATGAATTGGTTCTCCAGGTTCTTTAACCGCACGCACGCACACAAAAACCGCACGCACACAAAACCCGCACGCACGCACACAAAAACCACACACACAAAAACCGCACACACACCGCACACACACCACACACACACAAAAACCACACACACACAAAAACCACACACACACAAAAACCACACACACACAAAAACCACACACACACAAAAACCACACACACACAAAAACCACACACACACAAAAACCACACACACACAAAAACCACACACACACAAAAACCACACACACACAAAAACCACACACACACAAAAACCACACACACAAAAAAACCACACACACACAAAAACCACACACACACAAAAACCACACACACACAAAAACCACACACACACAAAAACCACACACACAAAAAAACCACACACACACAAAAACCACACACACACAAAAACCACACACACACAAAAACCACACACACACAAAAACCACACACACACAAAAACCACACACACACAAAAACCACACACACACAAAAACCACACACACACACAAAAACCACACACACGCACACAAAAACAGCACACGCACACAAAAACCGCACACACGCACACAAAAACCGCACACACAAAAAAGACAAAAAAACTCAAACACTTTCAATTGACGATTTTAAATGGTCCAAATAGTATCAGAGATGACGATTTTTGTATTAAAGTTGGTTATATGGTCTCCGATTAAGGCAAGAAGTGAGCAAATGTCACCACATGTACAGGATACAGATGAAAACTTCGCAAGATTTTATTGCAGTCTTTCTTCCCCTACACTGGAATGTGAAAGAATGTTTTAACCATTTACTTGCTGTTGTCTGTCCTATATCAGGGGCATCACTGCAGCCATCTTATTCCCAGAACTAACCATTAAAGGGTACCTAAAGTACATTGGATATAAAGGCGGACATTTATTTTCTTTAAAATAAAGCCAGTTGTCTGGAAGTCCTGCTGATCTCTCGTTTCAGGTGTGTGATTCAGACACTTCTGAAGCAAGCATGCAGCTAATCTAGTCAGACTAATCAGAAACATCTGCTCTGCATGCCTGTTCAGGATCTATGGTTAAAAGTATTAGAGGCAGATGATCAGCAGGACAGCCAAGCAATGTGCATTGTTTAAAAGTAAATAAATAGGTCATCCTCCATATCCCTCACTTCAGTTTCCCTTTAAAGAGAATAGCGTGGATCAGCTTTGTTAGGAAATGATCAGGCTTCCCGAATACTGAACGAGTTCGTCCAGAATCCCCACCGCAGGGTGGAAATTGATCATCCTGCTTGCTTTAGAATATAGATCGCTATTTGTAACATTTATTCCAGAGGTAGGATTACCTCCTGTAATTTTCCTGGCAACCTGTGCATTCATCGGGCTGCATGTGTATTGCACAACTTACCCCTTCATAAATTCTGCTGAACACAATGGAGGCTTTGAAGGCTGCAAGAAAGCGAATAGTGTATATATAGTGTACATAGTAACTACACGGGTCCCGCCTCCCACTATCACCCATACATGGGCACACGTGCAGGAAACCAAGGATGCGGTTATGATAAAGCTGATGGAGAATGCTGGGTTTATTTTCATTCTCTGAAAAAAAGTATGAAATATATAAAGAATTCTCCTGAATTGAACCTCAGTGGTGTATCGAATGGGGGCAATCAAACTCTTAAAATTTGCTAAAAGCCACCTTTTTGTGTAAAATCAAAAAGTTTTGTATCAGGATGATACCATTTTTCAGCTAACTTAAAAGAATAAAGAGTAAGGAAGCTTTCGTCTGTAAAGGCTTTCCAGCCGAAAGCTTGCTTACTTATTCTTTTAAAGTTAGCTAAAAAAAATGGTATCATCCTGATACAAAACTTCTTGCTTTTACTGATGGCTAACACTGTACAATACCCTACTGCTACTACCTTTTTTGTGTAAAAGCACCCAACTCCTTGCACTGTAAAGGTGGCCATAAGGCAGCCTGGTGAATCAGACGAAAATCGGTGCCGCCAACAGCATGTCCGACCAACAATGCAACCAATTTTGGGGAAAAAATTGGTTGCATGTATCGATTGGACAAGCTGCAAGATGTAGGGCCGACATGGTCGAGTGTGCGCTGTAAAGGCATGTAATATCAGGACGAGCGTCGAACACGGAACCCCTGGTGCTGTGTCCCCCCCCCCCCTTACTTGTAAAATATGTACCCTGGTGCCCCATACAGTATACTTTACCTGTCCACCGCGAGCTCCATGCACACACGAGCCCCCTGTAGTTGGTCGGCATATACATGGGCGCATGTGTGAACTCACATGAGCCCACGTTACGTTGGCAAATATTGGCCAAATATTGCTGTATCTAATGAGCACATCTCTGTAATTCTGATCAGTAAAGATAAGCAATGAGATGCAAATACTGGGTTCATGCAGAATTATGTAAATATATGCAGCTTAAGCACCTTTTTGCTCAAATCCAATTCCACCTTGTCAGAATTTGATTGGTTCATTTTTAAACTGCATACGTTTGCATAATCCTGCATCAATTCTCTTACTGACCATCCCTACTGATGAGGTGATTTGGGCACAGAGACTGTCAGCGATAGTAGGCACTGCCATAGAACAGATTATTATGTGGCTATGTGGTGCAGGGTGCTTACTCTGGCAAGTACTCTGTCGCTCAGTAGCCAAGCACTGGCTGTTCCTAAACAGGCTACACGATTTAGGTGCAGTTTTGAGTGCTGGTGCTCGGCTATTGAATAGCCATGTGCCAGCTATCATTTCTAAGCAGCATTGTCTAAGCAGCATAGTCAGTATCCAGCAAACTGGATACTGACTACTGGATATATGTGAAGACCGTGGAAGGTTAGTAACTGCTGGTAATGGTTAGGCATAGTTGTAGGAGGGCTAGTGTTTGGGGATAGGGTAGAGGGAGATTTGTTTACATGCGGATTCTGGATGCAGAAAACTGACTACAATGAATGCCTATGGGAAATCTGCAACAGGCCCACAGACATTCACTGGAGTCAGAATCCGTGGGTAATGGAAACGGGCCCTTAGGGTTCAGGGGTTAGGGGTTAGGGATAGGCACAGCTCTAGAAGGGTTAGGTCCCATTTATACTTAATCAGGTGCTCTCAGTTATAATTGAAAGTACAACTGATTTTCAAAGTAATGTCCATGTTTTCCTATGGCACAGTTCTCACTATACTTTTTTTTTTTTTTTTTTAACTGAAGGCTTTTTCTCAATGCACTGCTATGGATAAAAAAAAAAAAACCACGTACTAATGTGTACCAATGTATTAAGTGTAAAGGGCCCTTAGTGGGAGAGGTAAAAGGTGGGGGGGGGATTAGATTAATAACTAGTGTAAGGTCTTTTTAGCCCTTTATACAGATTACAATTCTACTTCAATACCACAACATTTGTAAAGCGCTTTTCTCCCATAGGACAGATCAATAAAGGGTTGCAGGCTGGACTGTGTTACAGAGGAAACAGTCTATGTTCATAAATACCAGACTCCTTCCTGGCTGGCAGAACACAAAGGGTAGCCTTAGGGCCCTTCCTCTCCAACCCTGTACCACTAAAATACGGTGTACCTCAGGGTGCAATATTATCCCCTTTACTTTTCACCATATACATGCTGCCACTTGGAGAAATCATACAAAAACATGGCCTGACATATCATTGCTATGCTGATGACACCCAGCTATATTTGTCATTCAAACCTGGCATTACAGACCCTACTCCACAAATAAACTCATGCTTAGCTGAGCTTCAGGAGTGGATGAATATGAATTGGCTAAAACTTAATGCTGACAAAACTGAGGTACTTGTTATCGAGGGCCAGGGCTCAACAGCAAAGCAGCCCCAGTCTCAACCAACACCGCTAAGGATAGGGAGCCTGGGAGTACTGATTGATAGGAAATTAAGCTTCAGGAATCAAATCTCAGCTGTTGTGAAACATTCCTTCTTTCATCTAAGGAATATTGCAAAGATTAAACACCTAATTCCTTCAGAGGATCTTCCAACCCTAGTCCATGCCTTTGTCACATCAAGGTTAGACTACTGCAACGCCCTCTACACAGGCCTGCATAAGAAAGACTTACGCCGCCTGCAATTAGTACAGAATGCCGCCGCAAGGATGTTAACGAGCCAACCCCGCCATTGCCACATAACACCAACCCTGAGCTCACTTCACTGGCTACCGATAAAATGGAGATTTCTGTTTAAGATTGGCTTACTGACATTCAAATCCTTGCACAATCTGGGCCCTGGATACCCGAAGGACTTGTTGCAACTGCATCACACCCCCCACAATCTTAGATCAAAAGGACGCAACACCATGGTCACCCCCATAGTCCACCTCAAAACCTTTGGAGACAGAGCCTTGTGTCATGCTGCCCCTACACTTTGGAACTCCCTGCCACACCCAATCAGGACAGCTCCATCCCTGGAAGCATTTAAGTCCAAACTGAAAACCTACCTCTTTAGTCTGGCATTCATGAACACCTGACTATCTCCTCTAACACAACCCAGCCTGCAACCCTGTATTAATCTGAGACACAACTATGCGCTTTGAGTCCTATGGGAGAAAAGCGCTTTACAAATGGTATTGTATTGTACTAAACAGGTGGCTTTTCAGTTTGGACTTAAATGCTTCCGGGGATGGAGATGTCCTGATTGGGTGTGGCAAGGAATTCCAAAGTGTAGTGGCAGCATGACAGAAGACTGTCTCCAAAGGTTTTGAGGTGGACTCTGAGGGTGGCCAAGTTATTAGATGCTTTTGATCTAAGACCATGGGGGTGTGATGCAGTTACAACAAATCCTTCAGGTATCTAGGGCCCAGATTATGCTAAGATTTGAATGACAAAACACTCTTAAACAGAATTCTCCATTCTATTGGTAGCCAGAGGAGTGAGCGAAGGGTTGGTTGCTATAAGTGTAGCCATCCTGCCAGCATGGCTATTCAGTACCCATGCAAAGTGTATTCTCTGTGTAATATTGCTGAGATTTGCAGTTCTGTGAAATCAGTCCTGAAACAGTTAATTGTTAAATAGTTTGCACTTTCCCTACTACATCTAGGTGGAGAATGCCTGTCACCAATAGGAGAGCAGTTTTTATACTGTGGAGGTTTGTAGCCAGTGAGAGAAAGTCTGAACTCAGAACAGGAAATGTGCTAGAAACTGGATGGAGTGAGCCTGCAGAGAAAGAACTGTGTGGAGGCCTGAAGGAGAAAGGAAAAGGCCTGATGGAGATCTGAAGAGCTGAGCTGTCTGTGAGGTGAAATCCTCTCTACAGTGGCTGTATCCTTTGTTAACAGGAGTGTTTACATCGAACATAGCTACACCTACGGGTGGGCTACACATGGCAATACAGGCGGTGCAGGTCTGTTTGGAAGGCCTGTATAGAGAACATTGCAGTAGCCCAGCTGTGATGTAATGGAGACATGAACTGGGGTTGGAAGATCTGCTGGAGGTTCGAACTGCTTCATTTTTGCTAGTGGTTTTGGGTCACCATGAGCTATTTCGATATTACTTCGAGCCATATCAGTCAAGCCCAGTCTCCTAGAGCCATATTAAACCCTGCTATGCATGCATGAGGACCAGTCCAGAGCGTCTAATCTATGTTAGAAACAGGATGTATGTTGTAACGTGAGCTTATAGAGAATACATTTTACAAAGCCACACCAATCCCCCCCAGTGGTTCTGGATGTGAACCTGGCTCTCAGGGGCATAAAGTGATCTTTTGCATATTTGAGTGTGATGCATCATGGGAAACCACACTCGCTCACTTAATCTGAATTATCTAAAATTCCTTATGTTTTAAGTAGGCAATATTACATATATAAGAAGGGATTGACTTTCTTGCTGCTCAGAACACAGTTCAATACCTACATCACCCAAGTGTTACTTTCGCAATCACTCCGTGCCCAAATGAACAGGTGCCTGCTTAATGTGTACACCCATAATGTGCCTCTTATTGGCTAGAAAATGTTCTCCAAAACCCACCCAAAGCATGACCCAAACAGTGCCAGTGATCACCAGAACCCATGCATCCTGTGCACAATATACATACAAGCAGTGCCATCCAAGACATCACTGTTCTCATTGATGCTGATGTGCTGCTAGACTGGAAATTGGAATATTGCTTAAGAAACTTGCAGAGGTTTCATTTAGGAAATATCATGTACATGGTGAAAGGCCTATTTGAAAAGCCGCAACATCCTATGAATCCCATATTATCCCCAGCTATGAATGTGGTGGGAAGAGCACTATGGTCCAAGGCTAAAAATTAAAGAACCTAAAGGTGGAAAAAATGCCCCAGATGTGTATTTATGCTGGATAATCCAGATGTTTCCCCCCCCCCCCCCCCCCCTCCTCCACCTTGGCACTCCATTGCTGGGACCCCTCAAACTTCTGACAAGGGCTTTCCGCTGAGTGCGTGGCAGTGCTCCTGTCCTTGAACAAGCCAGGGCGCAGGACACCTTGCGTCACTCAGGCTCATGGCAGCTGTGGTGAACGGAAAACAGAACACAAGGACACCGGGAGCCCTTTTGGTGCATTATCGAAGGATAAAATGGCTAAAAACAAGAGTATAATATACTCACAAGTGTAGGTTGCTAGAAGACAAGACAAGACAAATAACATTTATATTGCGCTTTTCTCCTGGCGGACTCAAAGCGCCAGAGCTGCAGCCACTAGGACGCGCTCTATAGGCAGTAGCAGTGTTAGGGAGACTTGCCTAAGGTCTCCTACTGAATAGAAGAAGCAACCACTCATCTGGGCTTGTGGGAAAAGACCGTCTCACACTGTCTTTTTGGGGGTCGGTCGCTGCTCCTTAAAAAAAGCTTCACTCTACTGAGGTATCATGAAGAAACTCCCTGACGCAGTGGGGTTGTTTAATGTGATAAAGGAGAGTAGGAGGCACCCTTGGTGATAAGTGTGTACATAAATATATCAGAATATATATCTATAAAGGTTCTTGCCTACCTTACATAAGGAGACATCAACTTATTAAATTTTAAGTATTTATTATAAGTAGTCAGTACTTCAGACTACGTGCTTCGTAAAAAAACGCTTCCTCAGGTCAAGTAGGGTGCTGAAGTGTGGATCAGGAGGTCCTTGGCGCCCAGGACCGCTTGATCCACACCTCAGCAACCTACTTGACCTGAGGAAGCGGTTTGAGCCGCGAAACGCGTAGTCTGAAGTGCTGACTACTTATACTTAAATTTTAATAAGTGGATGTCTCCTTATTCAAGGCAGGCAAGAACCTTTATATATATATCCTCATATTTATGTACACACATCACCAAGGGTGCCTTCTACTCCTTTAGCCGCTCAGGTTCGGTATTTTCTGCCTTGTGCGAAGGTGTCTTGTGGCTGTGCTCGTTCACAAACAGGAGAATGGGGATTAAGTAGTATTTTGCCATTTCGCCAGTCAACATTGGCTTGGGGCTAGTTTCACTCTGGGGCAATGCGTTGGGTTATAACTTGCACATAACGCAATGCAAAGCAAGTAAAAAAGAAAAATGTGATTTAACAACTGCAGAGACAACTTGAGGGTTAAAAAATTGCAATGTTAAAAGGAAACATCAAGCAAATCGTGCCTCCCCACAATATACTTACACGGGGCTTCCTGTTACCCATTGCAGCCGACATGTCACACACAGCATCTCTGCTTGCAGTAGAGGTCGCCCTCTGCACTGGCGGGAACACCAGGCCGGCGGCTGAGAGTGGAGCTGCGGTGTGGGATGTCGGCTGCCAGGGGCTGGAGGAAGCCCCGGGTAAGTATATCATGGGGAGGCACGATTTAATTGGTTTTGTTTGAGGAGGCACAAATGCACATGTGCAAGTATTTCAGTGTGCCCCTCCACTGATAAACATCAAGCATGTCATTGTGCAGAAACAGGCATTGCGTTTGCCATAGACATGCATTGTGCGCATTACCATGCATGATTCTACAATGCACTATGCTCTGTGCTGTAACAACAGGATCAGCTGCATTGCAGCTGATGCAATGTGAACTTAAACTGAATCACACTACACTTCGATGCGCAAACTGTGTCCATGTAGCGCAACATGTGAAAGTAGCCCTACGGTGTAATGTATTTAACATTTTATAGCAGCTGAATATAAATACAAAAAAATGGTGAAGGTTGGTTGGTTGTGAAGGTATTAAATAAAAAGCCAAACTAAAACCACAAAATAAAACCAGGCAATTTTTGACTTCAGTGAATATGAAACCAGACCCAGGCAGAATGCCGGTTTCATGGACATGTAATGTGCAGCAGTTGTAAGGTAGTACAAACAGGTTTGGTTTTAGAGACCACCATGTTAAATTTTGGGTTAAGTTGAGCAATAATCAGTGGTATCATTACATTGGCTAATGGCTAGATCTCTACACACTGCCAAAATGACCCAATCCTATTCCAATAATTGCACAGGAATGTTGGATGATCAGATGTGCAGAAAGACATGGACTATATTAAAGTGGGATTATACTCAAAAATACATGATTTTTTTTACTTTAAAACATTAAAAGCAGTAAAAACATAAAACACAAAAGGTTGCCACTAATGATCCAATCTTTTTCATCCAATCTTACCAAATCTATGTAGTAGAAGGGTAAACTGAGTGAATATACTAAATGGATAATTTAGACAGTGCCCTTATATTACATCAAATGGTAAGATTGGATGAAAAAGGTTGGATCATTAGTGGGCACCTTAAGATTGGTTTGATGCTATTCGAATACATATTTACACATCCCTGAAGCTGACTGAGATCATTGCCACCTGCTGGACAAATTATCAGTTAGACTTAAAGGGGTTCTGTGGGGGGTGTTGCAAATAAAAACAGACACTTACCTGGGGCTTCTATCAGCCCCCTGTAGCAGTAATGTCCCATGCCATAGTCTTCCGATCCGCCGTTCCCCACCGCCGGCACTGGGCAATTATTCGTCTAACAAGACGAATAATAATGCGCACTCCCGCTCGAGTCATCGGAAGCTTACTCTGCAGGGGCAGTATGAAGTTTTCTTGTACTGCGCAGTAAGCTTCCGATGACGCGCGTGGGAGCGAGCAGGCGCAGTTGGATGCCATGCTGCGCTGGACCGGGGCTGGCGGCAGAGAACGGCAGATCGGATGAGACATCATTGCTACAGGGGGCTGATAGAAGCCCCAGGTAAGTGTGTTTTTATCTTCAACACCCCCCACAAAACCCCTTTAAGTAATTAGTAAGCAAACTAAGAAGAGAAAGTTATCTACTCCCCCCCCCCCCCCTGGATACAGCAGAAACTTTTTTACCTTGAATGCTGGCCCTGCAAGGGCAAGCTTATGAATTAGCAGCTAAATGAAGTGAAAAGCTTTAGAGTTAACCCTCCCAGTACCTCTAAAAGCACTCAGTTGGTTTTAGCTGTCAATTTTATGCCATGTTAAATGCCTTTTAGACCACAGACTAACCACTGGGCGACCGCCCCTTGCCAATGGCCATGGCAGCAGCCCCAGGACCGCTTAACGCCAATTGGTGTCAAGTCCTGGGGCTGCAGTTTGCAGGAGATCGCGCGCAGGCTGCACGCACATCTCCTGCTCGGGGGGCTACTGCCGCTCGGGAGACTGTTAAGACGGCGAAACCATCGTCTTTACAGTTAGTACAGCGCTGCGATCAGCAGCAGCGCTGTACTGGGGACAGCCGTGGCCATCAGACCCCACCAACGGGGAGACAAGGGGGGAAATCACTTGTGTGCTGTGTTGTGCGGCCCTGCAGCTTGGCCTTAAAGCTGCAGTGGCCAATTAGCAGAAAAAAGGCCTGGCCTTTAGGGGGGTTTACCACTGCAGTTCTCAAGAGATTAAATTAAATTTGAGTAATCCCACTTCAAGCTGAAAACATGGCAATGTCTCATAAAATACAATCAAGAGGGAAATTAAGGATTCCTTACCTTTTCTTGTAGCTGGATCCCCAGAAAAAAATCAGATTCAAAGTGTTAAAAAAAAAAAAAAAAAAAAGTTAATTTAGGATTACCGGTAATATAAATGATACATTTTATCAGAAAGTAAAGTCAACCAGGTCACCATGCCCACACATCATTGATAGGTTGTACATTGTATGTTTATTACATATGGTACATCAAACATTAATCAAAGCCATCAGCATAATCAGATCAGCGTTCATAGGCATTTTATAGGCATAAGACGGCATTGATCATTTCATTTCAGGTTTATATATTACTTGTGCCAGTATGTAATAAATCAGTGAAAACAGGGACAGAAATGGAGATAACCGATTTAAAAACCTTGAAAGCAAAGACCTACCTTCATTTTCCCAAAGAAAAGCACTGGATTAACGAAAACTTGTATTTAATGAGTAACTAATTCTGTTAAAATTATGAACTTTTTTTTTGGGGGGGGAGGGGGGGTCCAATCACTTAAAAAAAAAGTGAAGAAAAAAAACGCAAACTAGCCAAGTCCATTTTGACGCCTAGGATTCCCATGTTGCCAAGCAGAGATCCTACATGGATTATATTGCACAACACTTGGTAGTGATAGAGCATCATTGCAAAATGTCCCCATTCATTCTACATTGTGATGCATCAAAATAGAACTTTACATTGTTCTTGAGAAGGTCAAGCAAAGGTTGACATGCTTTGCTTCTAGACCCGTTGGTAAAGCTTGGAACTCATGCAGTCCACCAGCACTGTACACAAGTCAGAGGTCTCACACTGCTCAAAAAAAAATAAAGGGAACACTTAAACACCACAATGTAACTCCAAGTCGATCACCCGTCTCTGAAATCAAACTGTCAATCAGTGTTGCTACCTAAGTGGACAATGTCACATGCTGTTGTACAAATAGAATAAACAACAGGTGGAAATTATAGGCAATTAGCAAGACATCTCCAATAAAGGAGTGGTTCTGCAGGTGGTGACCATATGCTGGTGGCCCTGGGTTCCTCCTAATGCAAGACAATGCTAGACCACTTGTGGCTAGAGAGTGTGCAATTACTGCCAGACGATGGCATTGATGCTATGGACTGGCCCGCCCGTTCCCCAGACCTGAATCCAATTGAGCACATCTGGTACATCATGTCTCGCTCCATCCACCAATTGCCACGTTGCACCACAGACTGTCCAGGAGTTGGTGGATGCTTTAGTCCAGGTCGAGGAGATCACTCAGGAGACCATCTGCCACCTCATCAGGAGCATGCTCAGGCATTGTAGGGAGGTCATACAGGCACATGGTGGCCACACACTACTGAGCCTCATTTTTGACTTGTTTTAAGAACATTACATCAAAATTGGATTAGCCTGTAGTGTTTTTTCCCACTTTAATTTTGAGTGCGACTCCAAATCCAGACCTCCATGGGTTGATAAATTTGATTTCCATTGATAATTTTTGTATTTCATAGGAACATTTCATTTATTCAGATCTAGGATGCCTTATTTTTGTGTTTCCTTTACTTTTTTGAGCAGTGTATATTAGGATAGGGCCCACACTACTGTACCAAAATCAGCTTTCCAAAAGACCCAATTTTCCATGAAAGACGTTGAAACGGACCAAAGTTAGATGTCCGCCAATTCTCATTCCATTGTCCAACAGAACACAGAGTTGATTTAGGAGTTGGCATGATCATAGTTATTGGTATCATTTACAAGTTAAAGAGACACTGAAGCGAAAAAAATAATTATATTATGATTTGTATGTGTAGTACAGCTAAGAAATAAAACAGATCAGATACATCAGTCTAATTGTTTCCAGTACAGGAAGAGTTAAGAAACTCCAGTTATCTCTATGCAAAAAAGCAATTAAGCTCTACACTTTCAAAGTCGTGGAGAGGACTGTCTTCTGACTTTTATTATCTCAAGTGTTTTCTTTTGCTCTGCCAGAGGAGAGGTCATTAGTTCACAGACTGCTCTGAAAGAATCATTTTGAATGCTGAGTGTTGTGTAATCTGCACATATTATAGAATGATGCAATGTTAGAAAAAACACTATATACCTGAAAATAAAAGTATGAGAATATTTGCTTTGCTGCTACTCTTCTAGTAATTATTCATAGTACACAACCAATTCATTATATATTTTTTTTTCGCTTCAGTGTCTCTTTAAAGAATTGATTTATTTACGGATTTCTCAAGCAGACTATTTACATGAATTAGTATCTCAGGTCTTTATTCTCAGTTGCTCAGCACATGTATTGGAAGGAGGCACTCTCTTGGGCATTTTGTACAGCACTCTAAACTGGGACATGACAAGAGCGCAGAATTGTATGAGAAGCAAAGGGAGACGTTAACAGCCAAGCCTCCTGCTGCTTTTTATCAGTTGCGAACAGATTATATAGAAATTGGGAGCACTGTTCACACTCAATTTAGACAATTTGAACCGATCATATAAATGGTTAAGAAAAAAAAGAAAAAAAAAAAAGAAGGACAATTAATGGGCTATGCACAAAATAGACAGAAGATGCAGGCCCACATGCAAAATGGATTGTATGGGTTTCGGTTTTTTAAATCGCTAAAATGTTTGTTGATATACCAACATCCATCTCTAAAGGGAATCCGAGGTGAGAGGGATATGGAGGCGGACATGTTTATTTCCTTTTAAATAACGCACATTGCCTGGCTGTCCTGCTGATCCTCTGTCTCTAATACTTGAAGCCATAGACCCTGAACAAGCATGCGGATCAGAGGTCTATGACAAATCTTACAAGATTAGCTGCATGCTTGCAGCACGGTGGTGTAGTGGTTCGCGCTTTCGCCTTGCAGCGCTGCTATAGCAGAAGCCTTATTTCACCACCCACCCAACATCTGATTACTGACTGATTAGTAATAGGTCGTATTCCTGGATCTTTACCTAGATAAGGAAAGTGATCACTCACTGTGTTCTGAGGTGTACAGGATTTCCTCCATGTGTAACTAAGGAGAAAAGACTTAAACTCTCACAACTGCGTGCTGCTGTCTGGTAACTGCTTGCTGAGCGCAGATGAACTGCCCGTGGAAATGAGTCCCAAGGGCCCTTTTCCACAGGTGACTGAACTGTGTGCTCAGTGAGCAGCTACCGAGCAGCAGCAAGCAAGATGTGAGTTCGTCAGTCTTTTCGCTGCTTATGAACTGCTTGTGGAAAAGGGCCCTATAATTAGAGACCCTGTAAAGATGGATATGTTTCTCTGCTTGGCAAATGGCAACACCTCAGAGGTACTGGTCCGCTTGCAAAAATGTATCAGATAACATCCTTATAAAAGGTTTTCATTTTTCTCCGATATCCATGAGCAGACTAATAGCACTGCATGCTTTGTAATACCATCAGCCGTAAAGGGTGTCTGTGTCCCCAGTGCCTGCCTACCACACCCAGCAGAAGCAGCCATTTTGTAGGCTGAACCAATTTTCTATTGCTTCAAGAGACAAAATGGCCCCTTCCGTTTTGACAAGTTTAGTATAGACATCAGCTTAGGAAGAAGGAAAGGTTACTGAAAACCAAGAAGTAAAGATACCCCCAAAGTGATGGTACTCCAATCATACAAGTGCTATCTTCCCAGTCATGTGATCATGTGTGACTTTTTTAAAAGTGATTTTCGCGCCATCAAACCACTGGGGGGGAATTTTGGAGAGCAGATTTGGCAAACAAAAATACATTGTATACTAAATAAGACAACAGGTTTTTTTTTTGTGTGCATTAATGAGCCAATTAGGTAGATTGAGTGGTTTAATCTGTTAGACTAGATTTTCCTTCCTGCAGCGCTCTCCGAAATCCCTCCCCAGCGGAGCTTCAAGCAGTGCTGGTGATTGTGGGACTCCTGATCAGTGCATATTGCACACACATACATACATGCACTGTGGTTGGCGAGGTCATTTTTTCCACTGCAGCCGACATGCTGCTTAACAGCTGGAAAGCGGAATTAAACTTGTGAAACTTTGTATTCTCCTGTTTAACCTACAACTTCCATTTATAAACAAACACACTTACGGCCTCAAAGCAGGCACAGCGTTTTTATATGCATTTAAAGTGGATCCGAGATGCATGTTGTGCAGTTTGTGGTTTAGCTTGAGCACGCAGTCTTTTAGTGAGTTGGTTGTTTATTTGGTTGGCGTGTGTATGAGCCTTTAGATATCTATACTCTAAATAGTACTCATTATAATGGTTAACTGGTGTTTATTAAGCTTCTTGAATTATCCAACTTGTCCAAGAAATAATTGTAGCAATAAGGTATGAAAATACAGCTTAGCTTAAGGACTGCTGTATCCACTTCAAATTAGCCATCAGGAGCCATTATTAAGAAATGCAGAGACATGTATACCCATCCCAATGGCCTCTAGAAGAAAGTTATCAACCCCCCCGAGTGCAATATTTATTATAAAAGCTTGCACAAACTGAATGGAACAAGACAAGCTGTAAATATTATGCAATGAAACAGTTTCACTGTCCTGTTCAATAACGTATTAAAACGGAAGCATTACATTATGCTAGAAGTACTTGCTGTCCTAATACAAACACTTCAATCCATACAGTGGGACAAGGGTTCTCTTCAGGTAGGTTCCCATCAGGATTTGGGCCATTTTGCAGGTCTCCTGTACTGATGGTCATATCTAGGTGAACACATGGAGGAGCATGTGATCTGTTTGGTCACGTGATAGATTTGTAAGCCTCTGATTTGCTAGTCAGGATCATGTGCTAAAGCAGGATGTGATCAAAGCAAATATCAACTTATCAAAATCACATGCTTCTCCAGGAGTTCTCCTAGACCTGTACATCACTAGTCTTCTGTACCCCGGCATCACTCTCACGGAAGACCTTCCAGCTGCATCTTCCAAGAAGACCACCTACCCCGCCCCTCCCAGCAAAGGTTGCCATGGGAATGTAAGGTGAATGGGAAGGGGTTTTGATTAACAAGGCCGCTAGCCACTTCATTTTACCATTGCTGGAAGCGGCAGAGTTTACAGACCGGAGGATGGAGACATTCAAACACCTGACAACCAGACTGGTTGAAAAAAAAAAAAAAAAAGACCTACAAAGAGGTCCAGGACCAATGGAAGCCTGCCTTGGAAGACCATATGTGCTTTTCTACCTATTGGGTCATTTTTATTTGGCACCCCTGCACATAGACTAAAGCAAAATGCATTTGGTAAAATAAATAATCCTATTACAACAACTGATGCATCCGAACAGTCAACACTGACTTGGATACAATTTTCACTTCTTACACATGCAAATCTATGTGGAAGACTACAGTAGGATTAGCCAGCTCAGTGCACGATGTATGGAAAATGTATAAAACCAACTAATTTCCAAAACTGCATTTTAGCCACAATAAAATATCAGAAAGAATCAGCACAAGAATCCCATTCTGCAGCATATGGTGGGAGGAACAGAAGAAGACTCCCCTTTGGAACAGTCCACATCTCCTTCACCCACTGGATAAGCTCCAGGTGTCTTCTCACATACTGAGCAACCAGAATACACAGTTTGACATAAAAGCCATCAGATGTGGTATTTCATGGCTGAGGTCCTGTTGGAAGAGTTTCCCCTTCAATTGACGGCTGTCAGAGCGGAGGTGAAGAGGAACTCACTCTAAAGATTCATACACACGCTAAACCAAAGTCATTACAAACGTCCAACAAACCGCAGGTTTCGCCATAATGGATGACAATCATGAGCAAAAATGTAGCCAAGCAACAAACATCAGGCATTTTGCCCAATCCATCCAGTAGAACAACTCAGATGACATTGGGGACAGACCATCAGGGGCGTAACTAGAAATCACTGGGCCCCCTTCAAAACTTTGGATGGGGCCCCCTCTTGCAAATCCCACCTCCCCCCTCCCTTCCCGCTTTCTGCACAGGTAAACTTACAACTAAGGGTATTCAATTGGCTAGTGCACACTCGAATGTGTTTTCCCCATGTAGATAAAAGCAGACAGAAGTGAAGCACTGCAGCATTTTCTCTATCAATTACATTAGCTTCTGTGATAAAACGTGCATGTGTCACACATACATACACACATGGTGGGCAGAAACACATACAGAAAAGTAACAGAGGAGTGTGCTCCCAGCCTCAGCTTATTACACTCACTCTGTCCAGTGTCCATCTCTGTTGGAGCAGAACTGGCTCTGCAGACTCCTCCAGCATCAATACAATACAGAGGGGTAGAGAAGTTGGGGGCTGGGTGTTGTACAGAAGAGCCTGCTTCACACTGAATAGGGACTGTCTACAAATCTTTTTCTGCTAAACTTTGTAGGATTCCTTATCAGTGGTTGAACAGATGCAGTCATTAGGACAATTGTGCAAAGAGCAGAATTTGTTCTCTCTCTGTGCCCTTAGTTGTCAATCTCTCAGGATGGGGCCCCCTTTGGCTTCTGGGCCCCCCTGCAGCTGCATCCCTTGCAGGGTCTATTGTTACGCCCCTGCAGGCCATTCAAAATGTAGTTTCCGCTTGCTTCTGCAGTAAGTGAGTAGCTCATTTGCAATACTGGTGTGTGGAAACAACAAGTCTTTTCAAGGACGTCGCTGATAGTCGTTTCTGTAATGTTGGCCATTTCTTTTCCATGACATGTTAGGCGTATGTATGGACCTTCATAGTTACACTTAAAGGATACTCGAGGTGAGAGGTATATGAAGGCTGCCATATTTAATTTCTTTTAATACCAGTTGCTTGCCAGTCCTTCTGACCCTCGGTCTCTAATACTTTTAGCCATAGACCCTGAACAGGCATGCAGCAGATCAGGTACTCTGGCTTTTATTGGATTAGCCATATGCTTGTTCCAGGGTTTTGACTCAGACACTACTTATGCCCGAAGATCAACAGGGCTGCCAGGCAACTTGCATTGTTTAAAAGGAAATAAATATGGCAGCCTCCATATACCTATCACCTTTGGTATCCTTTAATAAAATCTCCATTTAAATGCCCCACAATGGAAATATATACCAAATATCATGCAATTAAGTATAGTTTAATTTAAAAAAATCAATTTGGCACAGATATAGTACACAAAGAAAGGAAATAATATCAATAATGAGTAGAATAATAAACATACCAGTGAAGCCAAGATTACTACTGCATAACAGAACAAAAATGCTTAGAATAACTAAGGTTTATTAGACATGCAATCACTCACATCAGTCTATGCACCCAGGGGTGCTCCCAGTGCAATTTCCCTACCGCAGCACTCATTACCCCAATACTATTGACCATGGTAGGAAACGATAGCACCCACTGAAAACTGAGGATACATACACACTCTAGATTACGTTCACCTGATAGGCAAATGTTCTGGATCCCTCTGGTGACAGCTCGGGGCCCGATGCTGTACAGACTCGTCACTAGCCTGCAGGCTATGATAATGCATTGGTCACTATGGAGAGGGAGCAGAAGGGATGGCAGGTGGTGCACAACGGAGCAACCTCACATGGGCGAGGCAAGTGGGGAGGACAATAACCTCAGGGGGTCGCTAAAGGAGTTTAATTCAGAGTGTGTATGTAGCTTAACACAGATCCAGAAATAGCAATGTTCATGAAATTCACAGAAACGAAAAACATTTTGGCTCCACATAAACCACAATTTCTAAGCCTCAGCACTGGCTGCCATCACAAATGGGTCTTGCTGAGCCTGTAATGAGATTAAAATAAGACTAATGCTAGGTACACACCATACACATTTTCGGTTAGCTTTTTTCCATGTTGTAGGTAAATCTAACAGAAGAATCTATCTGGCAGGTAAATCTAAGAGAAAATCTAACAGTAAATTGTATGGTGTGTACCTAGCATTAGACTTGACTATTAACTCCTTTTCTAACCTTGGCACTAGTGCAAATGCAGGTGATAAAAACAACCTGCTGAAAAGAGGTGTGGCCAGGTCTTAAGAGGCGCTCAAGAAGTGGTATGGGCAAGGTTATGAATTTGGAAGTCTTGTCAAACACTGATGTTCACTTGGGCCCAGTAGAGCCTCAGTGGTAGGAGCCTGCATGGTTCAGGTAAAACCTGTACCATTTATAACTTTGCCATCAGTTTGTCATGAAAAACTCAACAGATCTCCTTTAATAAAGCAGTGGTTTACTCAACTAATCAGTAGCTCCAAATTAGATTTACTAATGCACAGTTCCAATTAGACACCTGGAACCAAAACTTGCCATTTCTGTGAATATTATGATCAAACTGTCCAAGAACTACGGGTTGGCGCCTCTCATCTATTAGTAATGTCTGCAGCAATTGCCGCGAAGCTGGTCTTTTTATTCCCTGAAAATGTACACCCATGTATTTGTTTCTACAGAAACCGATAATACAATAAATTGACATGACTTTTTTTTTAAATTTAACTCCCAAAAACACATGACCATTTTGATTTTTCTCTTATTAGCAAGGATATAACAAATCAAATCAACATCATTAGTTAGAAACCTCCATTTCTATGGAATAAGAGTAGATTTCTCATGCAAGAATACAGCTAAAAAGATCTGTAACTTTTCGTAGTTGTGCAATGACTGCTCACCCAAGATCTGATTTAATCAACTAAAATTGAAAATCAGCTCCTGGGAAGATGAAAAGTTACAAAACCTCTAGTGTATTCATAACTTCATGAATGTATTTCTGAGCGGTTATACAAGGAAGACCATTCATGAAGGCAAGATCGATGAAGAAGCTCTTTCCCCAATACATTTTAGGTCAAAGTCCTACAAACTGCATGCATGAAGGTCACCGTGTCCAAAAACATGACTACAGGACAGAGATATAGCCCGAGAACCTTATAAGGGCAGAAGCCAAGGAATGTTGGTTTAAAAAAAAACAAGCCTTATCAGCCTGTCGACAGACTGTACACACAGGCAAACTGTTGGCAGAACGGCCGATCCCACGGGCGGGTCTGACGACCCGTCGTTTGTGGGAATCTGGCATGTGTACGCACCTTCAGACTTTCTTGGAGTATTGCTTACCCACTTCCTATTCTTTGTTCAGGCCTTTGGTAACACTTTACCATAAAACTATGTCTAAAAATACTTTTACGTCTTATAGCTCAGATAGAAGAGCAAATCTACAAAGAGGCCCAACTAAAGGCATCTCCACACCCCTTGAAAGATCTCCAGTGGGGATTATCAGAAGTAATTTAGCAAACCTGGACCGGAGTCTAAAAAACATGGACCGTTAAAGATTAAAGTTTTCAGCCCCTACCTAGGTCATCATGAAACAGTAGCAACAGTCTCAGTCAACATTTTTACTAGGGATGGTCAATGAAATGCAAACAGTTGATTGAGTTTATGCAGGATTATGCATAGTTATATGCACATTGGTGCAGCTTGAAAATGGACCAATTAATTCTCAAGTTGGTAGGATTAGATTGGTCCATTTTCAAGCTGAATTCTATGCATAGAAAATATGCATAAACCGGTTTAAACTCAGAGTTACATCTTATGGACCATCCCCAGTAACATTTTAATTGAAGCTCAGCTGTTACCGTTTTATGATGACCTAGATAGAGGCTGGAAACCAACAGTCCATTTATAAAAGATCCAGTCCAGATTTGCCAAATTACTTCCAATATTCCCACTGTAGAGCTTGGGGAATTATTTGCATGTAATTTACCATCCTTAAATTTATCAAATGGATGTCTTAGTACATCAGGCCCAGTTTGTACCATGATCACAGAAGTTTCGTTACACGGAGATTGGTTGTTGATGGGTGCTTTGTTGACTGCCCTAAAATGTATTCTTGGATGAAGCGCCCAGCCCTGCTCACACCCAGCCATGACAGAAGAACACAGATGCTTTTACATTACTACCTTTTTTGGACTGCCCTTTAATAGGTGAGATAGCTTCCACTTGTCTTGTTTCTGTAGGAGAATGCCAGTGGGATAATTAAAGGTCACATCAATAAGGAATTGTAGGCATTCTGGGGGAGGCTTAGTTTTAGGGACGCCGGATGTAAATGGTTAGCTGTTACATTGTAAAAACGCATAGGAGGATGTCAAAGAGGAGAGTTATACTTCAGATCAGTATATAGATCTATAGATCAGTAGTCCCCAACCAGTAGCTGGAGGAACACAAGTGTCCTCAGTAGTTTGACGTTGCTCACATCTGCAACTAACGAGAAGGTTACTCAAGTACATACAGAGCTAGAATTTCAAATTTTAACACAATTATACTGGATTTGAGTTGCTCTCTCATATGAGAATGTGCATCAAGAGCAGATCAAGTCTGGGGACACCTGCTATAGGTCAAAGAATAGGTTTATTAACACACAACTAACAAGGGGACACCTTTGGACGTCATGATTGAAAGCATGAAAGTAAAAAAAAGTGTTTTCCCTTTTACATACTAGAAGCAGAAAATGCCAAATTCAATTTCCTGGTAAACTAGAACTTGGAGGTTCATCATCCAATCATGAAGCCCTCACAGTCCCATAGACTTTGGCTTGCCCTGGAGTTATGACAGGACAGTCATTCAAGTAACACACAGGTTCCTGGAGAAAGGTGGCAACATGGGGAGGAAGTATATTATCAGCTAATTAGATCTACATTAAGTTAGCAAACTACATATTTTAAAGTGAACGCATTATAGCTGTGACCTCGTGATGTTATTTTGTAAATGGACATCTTAGTTGTAACTTGAATCATGCAGGGTCAGGTACACAAATGTAAGAAAGCTCAAGTGACCACACATTACCTGATTTGCCAACAGTGGTCTGGTGTCTTCCACGTCGATGACGACATCTCGAGAAGGTGGCGCTGAAGACAACATCACCACTGAAAAAGATGACACAGAGTATTGTAGCCAACTGCATAGAAGCACAGTACGGGTGTGGCATAATGCCACTGATTAGCTATCATTAGTCTAGCCACGCCAGACATCCGATTAGTTTGCACGTTAGTCTAGTTCAGGGATGCCCAACTTCAGTCCTCAAGGGCCGAGACCCTCACACATTTTTTAGCACAGCTCAATTTTATTTATCGGACTGAAATAGGAAAGGTGTGGATCATCAAGTAGAACACATTTGCTATTTCTCGGTCCATCCTAAACACAGGAATGAGATATGGCCCTTGAAGACTGGAGTTGGGCCTCCCTGGTCTAGTTACATTAAATTGTCCAAAGCTGGGATACGACTGGTATACAGATGGTAGGACATCACGGTGTATTAAACGGTGTTAGAGGAACTCCAAAAAAGGGGTTTGTTTCCTAAGTTACCTTTTTTATTTTCACCTTCTTCAATTATGTTCTGAAGGCCATTTAATATGAGCATAAATGGTTTCATCCAAACGTCAAATTCTAAATTATCACCAACACCACCACCACCATCATGATCAAATTCTACAGAACAAACCGCATCTGTTTTGGATGGCAAGAGTTAAAGAAACACAGGCTAAGTGCAAATGTGTTATTTCCTTGGCCTTTACCTTTGGAGACATGAAAAGATGTACGGTAGATCTTATTTGGATACCACTGGACTATTGCATGACTAAACAACGGCTATCAAATGCATCAGTGCTGTGAAAGTCTTGGAAGTGAAAAGATATTAATAACCACAAGTTACAATTTGAAGCCAAGTAAAGATTTCCAAATCGGACCTCAAGAAAATGTGCATTCTAAGAATGGAATCTGTACTCTGCAACACAGACTACCTAGGTATTTTCCACTTTCTGCCCAAATAATTAGCTACATAGGGCAAATATGTTAATCTTTTCCCCCTTTGCTTTCTCCAATTTATCTTCCATTTATACTCTTGAAGGGAACCTCAAGTGACATGGTAAGATGGGCATGTGTATGTACAGTAGCAAGCCCACAAATAAATATGCTGCGTTGCTTTTTTTCTAATTTCTCTGTCTGAAAGAGTACATATTTAGCCATGCAATTGACAGCAAGGACCCAGTCAGACTAGCGACCCTCACAGATAAGGAACTCTAGTCATGAAACACTTTCCTGGCAGAGAACTGGGTTTCTGCGAGCAGGGGGCTTTAAAAAAAAAAAAAAAAACACAGGTCTACAGGTCATATTTTAGCTCTCAGACACGGGACAGACTGGCATTGAGCAAAAATAAAACAAAAATTTTAAGTTTTTAAACATAACTCTGTGGGATACTACAAAGAAAAGAGTAGAGCATTAATGGTCCTATTACATGCACATGTTTTGCATATCAGATGCATTTTAATCATTTTTATTGGCTAGACCCTTGAATAGAATGGATATATTGATTTTGCATTCATTGGCTTACAAAGCGCAATATTAAATACTTCTTTTCAACTTCACTAAGTAACTACCTAACTACATTTTGTAAACACAACTGTCTTTCATGTTTTTATTCTTAACAGGCACCATATGTTCTAACATTCCACATTATCAGAGCCGCTTTGTTTATCACTGTAGACTTCTGAGATTTCTTTGTGTTCTCTTGTGTGGTTTGTGCATTATACTACTATATACTAACTAGCAGTAAGCAGTTTCCCGAAATTCAGTTAAAAAAAAAGCAATACAAATGCAGCAATGCAGAAAACTTACTCATGATATCCTGTAAATTCAACATGCATCTCACGGTCGTAAAACTTTAAAAAGCATAAAACCAAGAATTCAAATAATGCGAGTTACATAACTGTAAGAAACAAGACTTTTCTATACAGAGCAGGATCACCCACAAGGCAACCTAGGCAGGTGCCTGGGGCCCAGTGGGTTTCAGAGGAGCCAACTTCCACCTCAGAATGCCAAAAGTACCATCAGGATGAGCCAAAGCTACAATTTTGCCTCCGGTCCCATTTCATCTTAATCCATCAATGTGTCTATATGCATGTTTGCCTTAGAATATCTGGGTACCTCTCTGTTCAGCAGCTTCATCTGGTCTTGTAGTGTATGGATCACAGCGGAATGGCTCCAGCTCATCGATGGTGCATTGTCCCACCACCGGCTTCCTGCCAAATGGTCTGTGATCAATCACTTTAATGATTATGGGTGGGACGTACATCTCTTCTTTTGGTAGATCCTAAACGACAGAAACCAAATTCATGAGTTACAAAATGCAGTTCCCAAACAAGCTCAAATGCAATTCTTATAAAGGTTTAATAAAAAAAAAAAAAAAAAAAAAAAAAAAAAAAAGCCCAAACTTACCATTGTATCATATCACTGGTGGCCAGCTCTTTGCCATACACCGCTGCCGCCTCCTGCCAGTCCCCCAGTGCTGGGACAAGGTCCTCAAGCACCCAAGGCTGAGACACCAAAGTGCGCTCCTCCATTCCCCCCACCCCAGCCGTCACACACTGATTGCTATTAGACCAAGAGGCTGTAACAATCTTACCTTCCTGCGGCAAGTCCCGCGACGTCTCCCGTGGCATCTCCGGCGGTACTCGCTCACATAGTGGGGACTTCCGCTCTGCCGTCCTCCAGTGGCATCCCCAGCACCCCTGCGGTGGTGGATCAACGCGCGCGTGTGCAGTACGTCCAGACGGACGTGCGCAGGGCAGAGCAGCCTTTATAGGCCGAGGAGGGGTCAGCTGACACCTTTTTGCAGGAGGTGCTGGTGGGCTTATGCTCTGCCTCTTGAGTACTTAAGGCCAGAGCATTCACTTGCTCATCGGCCTTGATACTCATCAGTTCGCTGGTTCTTGGCCCCTAGCTAGTAAGAGAATGGAGAGCTACATTTCCTATATTGCGCATCTGCATGATATATATGTACTCTAGTCAGTCAGTAATTATATTATTGTATATTGTTTTGTGTTCCGACCTTGCCTGCCACCTGACTACGAATGTACCTAGCCTATCTGTACTACTGCCATCTTATCTCTGTGTATGACTCGGCCTGTCCCTGACTTTGATTCGGTTTGCTCCTAATTAGAGATGGCCCAAACCTCAGATTTTAGGTTCGCGAATTTCCGCAAAAGTTTGGTTCGCGTGCACTTCCGCGAACCGCAATGGACTTCAATGGGGAGGCGAACTTTGAAAACTAGAAACACTTATGCTGGCCAGAAAAGTGATGGAAAAGATGTTTCAAGGGGTCTACCATCTGAGTTTTCGCATGGATGAGTGGGATAGACGCCAAAAGTCCCGGGGAAAAAATCTGGATTTGACGCAAAGCAGCGTTTTAAGGGCAGAAATCACATTGAATGCTAAATTGCAGGCCTAAAGTGCTTTAAAACATCTTGCATGTGTATACATCAATCAGGGAGTGTAATTAGAGTACTGCTTCACACTGACATACCAAACTCTCTGTGTAACGCACCGCAAACAGCTGTTTGTGTAGTGATGGCCGTGCTGGACTGGTGCGCACCATGACGAGAGTGCAGGTGATGGCGGCTTTCCACCCCATATGGTCGCCAGGCTGAGGTAGCTGAATGACAGAACAGTGACTATCCAGCTGATCAAATTTGGTCTGTCCACAATGAAGCAATGACCTTATTATCGTCGGTGTCATGTGCCTTCGTAAGGTACTAGTCCGTACGCGGGTCTTGGTCTTTCCACAGCTCAACTTTCGCTGGCAGAGAGTACAGGTGGCATTGCTCTCATCTGAGGCAGACAAAAACATTTCCACACCGCTGAGCCCTGGGGTGATGGCACTTTGGTGGTGGCGGCCGACAGTGTTAAGTGGGGTGCCAGAATCAGAGCAGGAGGAGGAAGATATGTTACGCTTCCCTGTGGAAGCTGAGAAAGAGGAGGTGTTGTGTTAAAAAGTCAACTACGTCCTGACAAAATTGGGGGTTGATGGCACGTGCCTTCTTCTAAACACTGTACTTTGGTCGAGGGATGCATGAAATCACGACAGCGCGACCTCAAACAGACCTGCCAGGGGGGCTGTCTCTGCCTTTTGTTTTGTCCATATTGGGGGGGATGAAGTGAAAGGTATGCACTGACTTGACTAATACAACGTGCAGTCACACAGGTGCAGTTAACAGGTATGCACTGAGTGGTATATCACACTGCATGCACTCACGTAGGTAGGTGGGTGGGTGCACTGAACACAACAGTGATGGGTATTACAAATGTGCACCTGTCGCACACGTACCATAAACAGGTACAGTAACTGGTGGTATAGAATATCACACTGCGTGCGCTCACATAGGTAAGTGGGTGCACTGAAGTGAACATCAGGTAGGTATGCAGTGATGGGTATTACAATGTGCACCTGTCACACACAGACAGGTACCGGACAGGCACAGTGACACTGCATGCGCTCATGTAGGTAGGTGGGTACACTGAAGTTGACAGGTAGGTATATGCAGTGATGGGTATTACAATGTGCACCTGTCACACACACAGGTAGTCACTTAATGTGCTGGGCCTGGCAGTGTCACACACAGTAGGAATTACCAGAGCAGTCTATACAACACAAGTGTCTGTTGGACACACACACAAAAAAAAGATCACAATAACAAGATTAGCTCTAAAAAGAGCTGTTGAGGGGTGCTTTTTTAGCAATAAGAATCAGCAAGGAGCAAGCTAAGAAGCCTACAAGAGCCTAACTAAGCTTTCCCTATAGGTCTCTGCACAGCAGCTCTCCCTTCTCTAATTACTGCAGGCACACGAATAAAATGGCTGACGCTGCCTGCCTTTTATAAGGGGGGGGGGGGGGGGGGTGAGGCTCCAGGAGGGAGTGTAGCCTGATTGGCTACAATGTGCCTGCTGACTGTAAAGTAGAGGGTCAAAGTTGACCGTAATGTTGCACTATGGGGGCGAATCGTACTTCCAGAAAAGTTCTCGGTTCAACGCTAAACACCGAAATTCGCCGGGAACCGTTCGCCGGTGAACAGTTCGGACCATCTCTACTTCTAATACGACTGACATCTGACTTATGTGTATGACTCTGCCTGTTATTTGACTACGATTTAGCCTGACCCTTCTGTACTACAGCCATCTGCTCACATGTATGACCTCGGCTTGTCTCTGACTACACTTCTCTCCAGTCCTCTGACTTGCACTTGTTACGCTAACCCTCTTCACGTATCAGCGTGATAGAGGCGTCCCAGTGCCCCCAACCACCCCAACACCTTTATCTCTAGTTATCTGGCTTGCAGTCACTGCCATGTATCCCCTTTTCTTATTTCTCTCTGCTTTCAACAAAATAGGGGAAGGATAGTTGAGTGAGTTGTGCACCCCCTCCTACACTGCGCCCTGAGGCTGGAACCTCTTTCGCCTCTGCCTAGCGCTGCTGTCCCCCACATAGTTTAGTCCTGGAAGAATTTGCTTTACATTATGTGGGTGATGCAAGTGAGATCCCTGCTGTAGTCACACCATTCTCTATTGGGAAGTGTTCCTGCAGAGAGCTTAAAGTGAACCAGGGACGGGAGTGCGGTAGTTTGGCGTGCATGGCCAGGCATGCATGATGGAGCATGACTTGGCCAGGCTTTCGGTGACAATTGCGGGTGACAGGCTTAAGGTAGCCCCAGGTAAGTAATGTACAAGAAATGCTTCATGTCTCTGGTATACTTTAAAATACAACCCCACCAAAAAAAAAAAAGTCAAATTCAAGCTCATCTTTAGTATTTGCACTCTATTGGCGTTGGAACTTCCTCCATTAGCTAAAGTTGGATCAGTTAAAACACCTGATCAGGGACCCCTCTCCAACCACTTCCTTCAGCACAGACTTACACTGCAGTGGACTGCAGTCTCCTTAGTCTGTGCCCCTCCCTCCTGAAGTCTGAACAGCAGGATGCTGCTCACCCAAGTAACAGTGCTTCCGTCAGAGCCTGCTATTAATTCCACAATGCTGCTTCAGGTCATAAGACCACATTTTTTTTAGAACTCGGTTTTTAACTGCACAAGCCCCATTCTATATAACTACTAGCAGTCTGGTTTAAAGTCCATAACAACCAGTCAGGTTTCTTGTTTCAACTGCAAACTAGCATTGCAGAATGCCAGCTGCAAGCAGGTCAAACATTCAGAGGAACAGATATTTTACTCACATACAGACATCCTGTCCCCCAGGAGAAAGTAAAAAAAGATTAAAAACATGAATTAGAAGATCTTCAGATCAGAAATCTGATAACTGGCAAGTCCTTATTACCTGCACAGATATTCAACTTCAGTTATTTTTTGACACAGGCTTGCTTTAAAATAGAGGTTGTATGGATGTAAAGCCCGTGTTGGCAACTTCATTACTCCTGGCAGGCATCTCTGGGCATGGGCCATCAAGGCAATGGCCTTTAATGTACAGAGTCATAGGCAAACGCAGGGGGGGGGGGGGGGGGGGGATTACAGCTGCCCAGAATCCCCCCTCAGGCCAGGGCCAGTGCAGTGCCTGGGGACAGGCACAAGTTGAGACACCAGAATATCTGCAGGTATCCTGCAGCCCACAGCACTGCCCCCTTTCTTTCCCTGCTACAGTTGACTTTGGATGTTGCAGCAGCGTGTACAGAGCATGGAGCAGCAGCGTGTGTACAGAGCATGGAGCAGCAGCGTGTGTACAGAGCATGGAGCAGCAGCGTGTGTACAGAGCATGGAGCAGCAGCGTGTGTACAGAGCATGGAGCAGCAGCGTGTGTACAGAGCATGGAGCAGCAGCGTGTGTACAGAGCATGGAGCAGCAGCGTGTGTACAGAGCAGGGAGCAGCAGCGTGTGTACAGAGCAGGGAGCAGCAGCGTGTGTACAGAACAGGGAGCAGCAGCGTGTGTACAGAGCAGGGAGCAGCAGCGTGTGTACAGAGCAGGGAGCAGCAGCGTGTGTACAGAGCAGGGAGCAGCAGCGTGTGTACAGAGCAGGGAGCAGCAGCGTGTGTACAGAGCAGGGAGCAGCAGTGTGTGTACAGAGGAGGGAGCAGCAGCGTGTGTACAGAGCATGGAGCAGCAGCGTGTGTACAGAGCATGGAGCAGCTCTGGGGAACTTAATAGAGTCAGGTATGAGCACAGCTCTGTGTCCCTGCTGTGTGAATGCTTTATCTGCATTCAAATTGCTCCTGATCGATCCCGTTGTCGGTCGGTTGTGAAATTGCATTGTGTGTACCCAGCATGGTGTCTTACTATATTATACTGTACTGTGCGTAGCTTAGAGAGACCTTTCAGGAATCCCCCCCCCCCTTGAAAATTCTGGGTTTGCCCCTGAGTGTGCAAAAGTGCACCCTCTGTATTAATGAAATTCCATTTAATGCAGTCTGCAGTGCCCAACAGTAAATTCCAGTTTTCCCAGCACCCCTGCAGCTTTCTATAGTCATCTGTAATATAATGCGTGGCTGATGCTAACCTGCTCATTCTCTTATTTCTACTCTGTATAGCAGGGGTGTTGCTAGGATCATAAGGGATCCAGGGAACTTTTGGGCACTCCAGACAAAAATGGGTGTGGCCAAGCACCAGCATGTGGGTGTGGTCATGGATGGAGCCAAATTTACATGAGCTCAACAGCGGTCTAAGAAGGCCTGCCCAGAACGATGTTGGATGAAGCCCCCCTCTCCATTTAATAAAACAAATGCATGTTGGTGCGGTGTGATGCCATGCTGGGTGCTGTGCTGCCTCTATGGGGCATACTGAGTGCTGTCACTGTGGTGACATGCTGGAAGCTGTGGAGCCTCCATAGGGAGCATGCATTATTGTGTGTCCTCACTGTTACTCCCTGTTATAATTTAAGTAGGCCTCAGTTACTTGGCCTGAGTTTTATGTAAAAGGCTTGTCCGCAGTGTATGCCTTTAAAATAAATAGAGGTTTTGTGATGCAGGCAGAGGCATCTCAGGGTCTGCGTGTAGCAGAGGATACCCGCAGATACTGAGAACATGTTCCTAAAAGAAGGCCATCGGCCTACTCGGACCTCAACACTACACCACAGGAACAGAAAACATTGGCCATATTTACTAAACATCCACGTTCCTGCATATGGGTCAAATGCCTCATTGATTATTAATCAAGTAGGTGTGTATGACGACACCACGAGTGGGTCCACCAATAATCTGGTCTAGGGGGTGGCGAAGATGATGTCATATTTAACTCTTTCCTAGTCGGTATTAAAGGCTGAGGGAGCTACGAGAGCTCAATTCTGCTCTTTACTTTCACACTAGCTCGCAAGGCTGACTGGGACTTCTAAGCATGTTCTTCCTTTCTGTAATCTGATATAATGTATGCTGTACATAGGTAGTTTAGTGTAACGTAGTTAGGAAGAAGGTACCTGATAGACTTCAGCAGGGAGTCTAATCACGAGCTTGTAACGCAACATGAAGATTGGCATGGCTAGGATAGGATGAATGTATCTATCTGTATTCCTGTTTCCTGAATAAATAACGTAAACATTGAAGAAGCCTGAGAAAGTCTATATCCTGTTTGCGGTGTGGAGAGTCAAGTGATCTCACAGTCTGTGAGAGACAGTGGTGTCGAAGCAAGGTGATATAAGAACAGTTTATAACACTCCCCCTCTCCCCCAAACCTCCCCTTCCCAGCAGAGTAGCACAGCTGGTGGAACTATTCATCTCCTCCATCTACTCTCCAAGTCCAGAGAGGTCCTCTGTAGCTGGCGATTCTCCCCCTAGCATCCGAGAATCAGACGCTAGGAGCTCTAATGTCCGATTCCTTCTCAGATACTAAGGGGAGAAGCCTAAAAGAGATGTCGGCAGAATCTGGAGATTAAGTGACCAGAGATGGGTATTGCCACCTGCTGCCTGGGGGACATCTGGGGATCTGGAGCATGTGCCACTGATCTTTGGAGCTAGCAACGCCCCTGCTGTATAGAGTGTACATGTGGGAAAGGGGAGAGAATTCACAGGTTGTTTCTACTATAATAGTAAGTGGAGCAAGGCCTTACCACTGCCAAGAACAGGACAGAACTGCAGAAGTTGGGCGTTTTCTTGAGGTTTTTGATCATCGCAGACTGAACAATTTTCCCGCCACACTCCACAACGAGGCTCGGAGAGGTGACTGCCGCCAGCTGGTAATTCTTCATGTTTCGCAATCCCCAAGTTAATATCTGTGGCAAAAAATAAAAGGTATACATTCGTATTGTAAAGCTAACATTAAAGTGGACCTGAACTCTTGCACAGGACAGAAGGAAAACACAAAGCAATGCACCCTGTATGTATTTTGAGAGTTTAGCCGGTTTCATTCCCCATCATGTGTCTAATCACAAGTTGATTGTAATTGTAATTTGACCTCTCCGCGTCACATGGCTGCCACGGCAGATAAGCACATTTGAAAGTACAGGATGTTAACAATAAGTCTGCTTCCACGAATCAGGAAGTAGAATCAGTGCAGATATATTTTAGGATTTATATCAGCTGTAACAAATGTTTTTTGTTTAACGGTTATTATGCTGTTGCGTATCTTTTAGAGCAGAGAGGACACTGAGTTCAGGTCCACTTTAAAAACATTAAAATGAGGCATTTTTGCCCAGCTCAGAATGTGCAGAAGGTATATAAAGTACTTGGAGAGGCTGGAATTAATGTAAAACAGGAAAAGGTCATCTGATTCATTTGCCACTCCTGCAGAGGCATAAATCTTTCAGGGCTTTTTTCCACTTGAGCCGCACGCATCTGCAAGATGCGCGGCGGCACTTGCGGGTCTGCGGGTACGCAGACGAATCCCATCAGCCGTACCATGCACGGCTATGGGATTCGCAGCCTCCTGCACCATTTCGGATGAAAAGGTCAGCCTGAATCGCTAGCGCAAGCGTTCCGTCCGGCTGTGCCATTATACCCCACAGCAGAGTTGCCCTGCGCGATTTGCCCGCGGGGAAACATTGCGGATTCGGCGCGGAAGTCACATCAGTGGAAACGGGCCCTTAAATTCAACCTTTTGTCTTAGGAGAGTGCACTGCTAATCCTCTGCCTTTGAGTCCGTTACCACTACATGCAAATTAGTGTGCATTTTTAGCACACAAATTTTGCATAGCAATATATTTCAATGGGACCGTTTCCATTGTATGTAGATCTGTGCTGAAATAAATTCTGCACAGCAGTGTTGTCAGTTACTGCATGCAGTTTTCATGGTCACTTTTATTTGCACGTTTGTTAAAGGACATTGAAGTGAGAAATATATGGAGGCAGCCCTGCAGATCTGTTTGGCTGCAATAGTAACTGAATCACACCACAAACAAGCAGGTAGCTAATCTTCTCAGATCTGACAATGTCAGTAACACCTGATCTGCTGCATGCTTGTTCAGCGTCTATTGCTAAAAGTATTACAGGCAGAGGATCAGTAGGATAGCCAGGCAACTGGTATTGTTTAAAAGGAAATTAATATGGCAGCCTCCATATCCCTTCCACTTCAGTTGTCCTTTAAAGGGACCCTGAGCAGTGAAAATAAACAAAATCAATACTTACCTGGGGCTTTCTCTAGCCCACCGTAGGGCAGGAGGTCCCCCGGCGTCCTCCTGACTCCTCTCTCGGTCCCGCTGTGCAACCCATTGCCCATTGTCAGCCCGACACTCGGCCCGGGTGTCGCCGGTGATTGATTGCGCAGTGGGACCAGGCGAGGAGCCAGGAGGATGCCGGGGGACCTCCCGACCTACGGTGGGCTGGAGAATTGGCGTGAGTGTGGCGGCAGCCCCAGGACCGCCTAATGCTAATTGGCGTCAAGTCCTGGGGTGGGGTTTTGCAGGAGATCACTCGCACCGATGTGCGCACATCTCCACTTCAATGACGGAGTTCCTCTCTGTCATCAGTCTCCCAGCGGCGATTTATTTACTGTGTACAGCGCTGCGATCCACTGTAGCGCTGTACTAAGGACATCGGTGTGACACGGCTGTCCCCCTGGGAGAGACAGGAGCGATCCGCAGTCATGGGCTGGCAGGGGGAGGGAGGGATAGTAAAATTATTTAAAAATGAGCCATAGGGCTCTGTTGGTTGGCCAAAAGGGGTGGGGGGGGAGGAATCACTTGTGTGCTGAGTTGTACGGCCCTGCAGCGAGCCCTTAAAGCTGCAGTGGCCTATTCAGTAAAAAATAGCCTGGTCACTAGAGGGGTGTAAGCCCAGGGTCCTCAAGTGGTTAAATCCCTGCCAAACTATTTCACAGATCATCAGATTCATTAGAATCTTTAGGATTACAAACTGTTCTAATTCTACTATTGTTGCATAAAACAGGACTTGGGTTTTAAGGACGCTTAAGTGATTTACTTATCAGATCACTGAGAGATCACTTAGGAACAACTAATGGCGTAGCTAAGGAGCTATGGGCTCCAGTGCAAGTTTTACATTGGGCATCCCAAAAAAAATATATACATAATTGATAGGGCGTAGCAAAACCTGCCAAGTACTCAGTGTCAAAGGTGCAAGAAGGGGATGAGGAACAGTTAATGATTACTACTATTCAGCACATCTATAGAAGTGATAACTACCAGCACAGGACTAATGGTGAGCTAATAATGTGGTTGAAGGAGGGGCCCAGTGCGGTCGCAAACCTCTTTATCTCCCTATTGCTAAGCCACTGACTACAGAGTAGTCCGCCAGGTACATCAATACACAGGCAACACCACTTTTGTAAGATCAGTTCTGTTATTGTGACCTGGACTTCCATGTGAAGTAACACATGCAACGTATTTTGGTGCTTTTCTATATCAGACACTTTTCCCAGTTATTTTCAGAGTAAATACTACTGTCACGATTTGTCCATTAGGGAAGATCACAACCTAATCCCTGCCATGGTCAAATGTCCCTACAATAGACAGTTTTTCAGGAAAACCGTTAATTCTCCCACATCCCCAAAACCTGCCGATTAAGTCTGGTTTTCTGAAAAGTAAATATAAGCTAACGCTGCTAAAAAACAGTGAGATAAGGCTTCTGATAAAGTTTTAGTGCAGGAAAGTTCAAAGGGACGTCATTTCTCTTTCAGCTTTATAAGGCAGAGTGATTCTAAGCAGCAATAGAGTGATTCTAAACAGTCTGACACTAAACATCCTCTCTGCTAGGTTTAGCTACAGCACGATAACCTATATGCGGGGGGGGGGGGGGGGATCTTAATTACGATTTATGAAAATCCCCCCAAAAAACCTGAAGTTTTGGTTTCATTTCTGCAGAAGGCACTGGAAGTTAAGCCTCTGTGTTTGCAGCTCTGCATATAGTAGTCTATTCACAGTTGCTGATGAGAACTAATTAGACACATTGATCTTCCTAAACAAACAGAACACAGAAGTGAATTTCTTCAGTAACTATATTTGGAATAAAGACTTTTCACTGTGTGCTGTGCAAGAGTTTGGTTACACTTAAAACATTAGTAACATAGAAATGAGGTTCATATTTTCTATTTTCAGATTAATAATGGCTTACTTTTTAATTTGTGATTGGCACTGCACATAGAATTATTTCTTAAGTTTATGTTCACTTCAGGTACACTTGTAACAAAGAAAATTACAAAGAAACTCAGAAGACTTTATGACGAGTTCATATCCTTATGTGCAGCAGGGGGAAAGATGTACACTGCTTACCTCAATAGCTGTTCTCTGAACCACGGGACGAATGCCCTGAGGAACCATGTAGAGGGATGGAGCTCTCTGAGATGGCAGTAGTGGTAGGTTTGACCCATCCTAAGTGGAAGCATACATTAGATTTAACACAGTGATGCTGAAATTGTTACAGCAGACTGTATGTTCGCAAAGGGAATAGAGATGGTCAATGAGATGCGTTTATCACATTGAGGCAAATAGGTTCATTTTAAGCAGCTCGGATATTGACTAATCAAAAATCACCAGCTTCTGTATCTGATTGGCCCAGTTGCAAGCTGTGTAAACGTGCATAGGATTTACCATAAAATGTGCACCAACTGAAAATGATTAATATCTCATTGATAATCTCTATAGAGGAGAAGTATGAATGGCTCTGGTGCAATTGTCATTTCCTGACAGTATTTGCTAGAAAGACTGGGGAATAAAGCTGCTGAAGAGTCATGGCTGCCCATTTTCATTCCTGGGTCAGTACTATACACATACCGTATATCAAAGGCTGCTAAAAACTTCTTCGCTTCACTCACATTTACATATTTGAGCTATTTTTCTTCATCTATGCAAACCATTAATTTTATATAGTAAAGAAGAAACCTGTTCCTGGCATTTTCTACTTTTACTTCTTACTGAAGCCAATTCTGATGTCATTTCCTCCCTTACTCTTTTTTCTTCTAGAAACTGCACTGTCATATCTAGCTTGCTTTGTAAACACATAAGAGCACAAATTTAGATTTCAGCAGCTTCTCCCCTCTCAGTCTCGTGTCACACTGAACTGCTCTCAGCCAGTCAGTAAGGGAACAGGAATGTGGGAGGGGGAGATGAGCTTCCTTCTCATTAACAATGTACACTTTTTTTTTTTTTAAGGTCCATACACACGGCTGGACTGCAGGAAACGACGGGTCCGTCACCTCCTGCTGGGCGTGTTTTCAGCAGACAGTCCGGCGTGTGTACAGTGTCGGCAGACTGATACGGCCGTTTCTGAGCGATCCGCCGGGCGGATCGCTCAGAAACAGCCGTATCAGTCTGCAGACAGACTGTACACACGCCGGACTGTCTGCTGAAACGCCCGCCTACATTGGTGGATTTTCTGGGATCAGGTACTGTGTTTAAACATTGCTTTCAAGATCGTGTAACTTTGAAGATCTCACCCCCAAAGATTCCCCACTCTAGCCCTCCCCACCCAATGTAGTTTATGTAATCATACATTTAGTATCTAGGCTACACCTTATTTTAATGCAGAAATCTCCACAGGAAGGCAGGTTTGGCTAAATTATTAGCACGCAGCAGCACTGTTAGCCAGCTTATATGCTGCAATTTGTATCACCTTTTCTTGGTGAGGTAAGCTGAAAGGCTCTAGCCATGTGAGTAGGCCGACAAGATACAGTTATGTCTAGCAAGATGCATGCTAGGAGATGTATGCTAGGTACACACCATCCCATTTTCTGGCAGATTTACCTGCCAGATCGATTATTTCCAACATGTCCAATCTGAATTTCGATCAATTTTCGTTCACTTGCATGAACATTGATTTAAAAAATTTTTTTTATCGGAAAATCTATTGAAATTCAGAACGGACATGTTGAAAATAATCGATCTGCCAGGAAATCTCTGCCAGAGACTGCAGACATCCCAACCATTCAATGTTTACCTATAAGCTCTTAGGCAGAAGTCACCAGTTATCTTTCCACCGCTCTTTACTGAACAGGCCAACAGGTAAAAATGATAACTCTATTGAAAATGAAACACTTCGACTGAACAGGACACAGGTTAGGGAGGAGGCTGAATTTATGTTGAAAACTGTTACTAACTCATGGGTATAACAATAGGCCCCATGACCAGGGAGGGAAGGAGGGGCGGACCAATCCCTCTCACTCCCCCCCCCCCCCCCCCCACCTCCTTTATGCAGAGCAGTGCGCACATGCAGGCGTTGCCACGGCTCCAATCCCTCTTCCTTCCTCCTCAATACCCTGATGCATGTCACGTAACATCAGGGCCTTACATAGTACAGCTGGTGCACATTGCAGACTGAAGAGGCTTTCCTTTCACTTTAACCGTTTAGCAGACAATTCATTTAAAGGTTTGCAAGTGCTCCAGGCCAATTCATTTTAGCACTTTTAATATTCTGTTACATTTCCTTGCTTTAAATTAGTACTGCTGTAATGTGTATTTATGGTCATTGTCACTATGGGGCAGTGTGAGACAATAACAAAGGACTTCTGCTTTCAGTTTCTATATTCTCTGATAGAGGGAGATCAAAGCATTCCAAGAATTTACAGTACAGCAGGAGTTCTGACAACTGAGGCCAAAAGTAATTCACTTATCTCAAGCGAGATAACACTCTTGACGCTGCTAATGGGTTGAAGAGCCCTACCACTAGGCTATACTTGTGACGGGCATTTTAAATAATGGTGACCCATTCTGCCATATTTATGTTCTGCATGTGCGCTGAGACCTTGTCTCGGAGGATGAGCTCTGCTGCGGCCAGGACATCTCCACAATGCTTGCCAGCGCTCATCACCGGATACCACAGCAGTCTTGGAGCGATGTCTATTCCAGGGTTCAGCTTTACCAGCGGCGCGCAAATGCTCCTTCCAATAAATTCATCTTTCCCCTGAAGTAAACCGCACAAGAGGGAAGCATTACATCACCACTGTAAAAACAATGAAAAGAACGCATGGACCCATAAAGGCAACATACACACTTACCACCTGATCACTGTCAAATATTTCAATAACTACATTTGGTGGATTCTGTGCTACTGCTTGTGGATCTCCATAGATGTCAACTTCATTGAAGATCAAGGTTTGGTCCCACGTCGGATTCAGAGTTGTAGGACAGATCTCTGTGGTTTTACTGCGATGGAGGAACGATACATGTGCATATGGGTCTAAAGAGGGGGGGAAAAAAATTACTACAGCATCCTTCTGATTCTTTTCAAGCTTCAGGCTTTAAGTGGTATGGATGTAGTCCTCAAGTCTAAGCTTCATTTTATTGCAAAAAAAAAAGTTTTACGCAGTGTATTTTTGAATAAAAAAAAAATTATGGCTTTAAAATAAGGAACGCGATTTAGGCTGCCTTCATACTGCCCTGCAATTTCTGGCTGCCTTTTTTTGTATTTGTGAATCTGCGTTTTGAGATTTGCATTACATTTTTTATAGTCCGATTTTTTTCATACATTTTATGTAATTAACTGCACAGTCACATGCAAATTTTCTTGCACCCTAAGCAATTTGAATTTCCATTACAACCCCCCCCCCCTCCCCCACGAAACTGGAAATTGCATACATATTCTGTAGTGTGAAAGGGGCCTAAATCAACTTGCTTCATATTTGTTAAATATATGAACTTGATATTGCCTCTGAGGAAGCAGGCATAGCCTGTGAAACAGCAGTTAGGCATTTGTATACTTTGTCATGTCAGTTGTATTGGAGGATGCAATAAAGGTGATTGGTTGGGAACTGCAGATTGGTGCCTGGATTCTCTTTTCCTTTCTTCCTATCTTGATTCGTATGCTGTTGGTGATCAGGAGGCACAATCAAGATACCTGATCCCCTCAATCAGTCTGCTTGGTCATCTGGTGCCGACCTGTATCTGAATATATACATATATAGCGCAAACGCATGGACACAGGGACAGGATGCCCCGGGACACTTAGGGATTATTATATAGGAGATATATACAGTATACAGGTCCTTCTCAAAAAATTTGCATATTGTGATAAAGTTCATTATTTTCTGTAATGTACTGATAAACAATAGACTTTCATGCGTTTTAGATTAATTACACACAACTGCAGTAGTTCAAGCCTTTTATTGTTTTAATATTGATGATTTTGGCATACAGCTCATGAAAACCCAAAATTCCTATCTCAAAAATATAGCATATCATGAAAAGGTTCTTTAAATGAGCTATTAACTTAATCATCTGAATCAACTAATTAACTCTAAACACCTGAAAAAGATTCCTGAGGCTTTTAAAAACTCCCAGCCTGGTTCATTACTCAAAACCGCAATCATGGGTAAGACTGCCGACCTGACTGCTGTCCAGAAGGCCATCATTGACACCCTCAAGCAAGAGGGTAAGACACAGAAAGAAATTTCTGAACGAATATCCTGTTCCCAGAGTGCTGTATCAAGGCACCTCAGTGGGAAGTCTGTGGGAAGGAAAAAGTGTGGCAGAAAACGCTGCACAACGAGAAGAGGTGACCAGACCCTGAGGAAGATTGTGGAAAAGGACCAATTTCTGACCTTGGGGACCTGCGGAAGCAGTGGACTGAGTCTGGAGTAGAAACATCCAGAGCCACCGTGTACAGGCGTGTGCAGGAAATGGGCTACAGGTGCCGCATGCCCCAGGTCAAGCCACATTTGAACCAGAAACAGCGGCAGAAGCGCCTGACCTGGGCTACAGAGAAGCAGCACTGGACTGTTGCTCAGTGGTCCAAAGTACTTTTTTCAGATGAAAGCAACTTTTGCATGTCATTCGGAAATCAAGGTGCCAGTCTGGAGGAAGACTGAGGAGATGGAAATGCCAAAATGCCTGAAGTCCAGTGTCAAGTACCCACCGTCAGTGATGGTCTGGAGTGCCATGTCAGCTGCTGGTGTTGGTCCACTGTGTTTTATCAAGGGCAGGGTCAATGCAGCTAGCCATCAGGAGATTTTGGAGCACTTCATGCATCCATCTGCTGAAAAGCTTTATGGAGATGAAGATTTCATTTTTCAGCACGACCTGGCACCTGCTCACAGTGCCAAAACCACTGGTAAATGGTTTACTGACCATGGTTTTACTGTGCTCAATTGGCCTGCCAACTCTCCTGACCTGAACCCCATAGAGAATCTGTGGGGTATTGTGAAGAGAGAGTTGAGACGCAAGAACCAACACTCTGGATGAGCTTAAGGCCGCTATCGAAGCATCCTGGGCCTCCATAACACCTGAGCAGTGCCACAGGCTGATTGCCTCCATGCCACGCCGCATTGAAGCAGTCATTTCTGCAAAAGGATTCCTGACCAAGTATTGAGTGCATAACTGAACATATTTGAAGGTTGACTTTTTTGTTTTAAAAACGCTTTTCTTTTATTGGTCGGATGAAATATGCTAATTTTTGGAAAAAAGAATTTTGGGTTTTCATGAGCTGTATGCCAAAATCATCAATATTAAAACAATAAAAGGCTTGAACTACTTCAGATGCGTGTAATGAATCTAAAATATATGAAAGTCTAATGTTTATCAGTACATTACAGAAAATGAACTTTATCACAATATGCTAATTTTTTGAGAAGGAGAATATATACACACACACACACACACACACACACACACACACACACACACACACACGCAGTGGCGTAGCTAAGGAGCTGTGGGCCCCGATGCAAGTTTTACAATGGGGCCCCCCCCAAGCACTCTATACATAGCAATTGATACGGTGCACCAAAACCTGCCAATGGCAACTACAGTGTCAGAGGTGCAAGAAGGGGATGGGGAACAGCTTGTTAATGATTACCACTATTCAAAGTATCTAAAGAAGTGATTATTATGAGCACAGGACCAATAGAGAGCTAATACTGTAGTTGAGGGAGGGCCCTTTGGGGCCCCTCTGGTCCAAGGGCCCCGATGCGGTCGCTACCGCTGCACCCCCTATTGCTACGCCCCTGCACACACACACACAGACACACACCTTTGGACGTGAGGCATTTGCTCAAAAACCCTAAACATACAGTACAAGCCCAACTAAAATCTTCCTAAGGGTGAGCAGAGAGCGCCCTCTCCAGCCACCATACAAGTAGAGAGACTAAGCAGACACTTCCTGTTATCTGACAAACTCCACCATCTGGAGCACATCTCAATTTTTCTGTATTTATGACGCCCCAACCCCTCATGAAAATGATTAAAGAGTTCCACACTACTATTAAATAGGCATGTAAATCAACATTTCTTTAAGGGAAAAGAAAAGAGGAGGAGGGCCATCATAAATATTAACATTTCCTGTACAAATTGCAGTGGCTGTGTGCTGGAGGGCAGCAAGGGGTTATCTGTGGGTCACTGCAGAGCGGCCTGAAGAGAGAAAAACAGGACTATAGTCACATATGGGACAGCAGCGTGTCTATCACTAAAAATAACAGCTCAGGATAATACTTACCAGTGGCCAAATTTGGCTATAATTATATATATTTTTATTATTAACCAGCTCCCAACCGCCTAACGCCGCTGGGCGCTTAGCTCTCTGGGGAACACCAATTGGCATCAAAGTGCGGTGGGCGGGATTAGCAGGAAATGCCCACTCGTGCGTTCCCTGTTCGTAAGCACAGCGGGGACCCGTGATCAGCCTGCCAGTCACAATCAGAGCTGGCAGGCCGAAATAAAGAGAAAAACACCACAAATTATGTGTACAGTGCTGCGATCTAGAGCAGTGGAGATCCCGGTCATCTAACTGTCCCCCCCAACGGCTCACAATCGAATCCCTCCCATAGGCTGATGCCTATGAGAGTGTAGTGTAGTGTAGTGTAGTGTATGGATCGCAGGCTAGGGCCAATTTGGGGGGGGTTAATGAAAAGAAATAGGGATTTTTATTAAAAAAAAAACAATTTTCATTAATTAAAATAAAAATCAAATCAAAAATCAAGGTAAAATTAATTTGGGTGCCAAGTTGTATGTCCGAGCAATAAAAGTGGCAAAGTGTTGAATTGTAATTAATCGCCTGGTCACTGGGGGGAGGAGGGGGTGTGTGTTTATAGACCACTGGTCCTCAAGAGGTTAAATTACACCCACATGTACATTTTACAATTCAGCAATTTTATTATGCCCAGTGAGACACTGGTCAGGTAATTTTCTATTTAGTCAATCTAATTGGAACATAAAGGAATGTGTCTGTCTCTGCACCAGCCAATCGGCATTTGCCATTTTCTTTTCTACGATCTCAAAAAAAAAAAAATTAAAAAGTTTTATAGGATTTGTATTTCTTTTAAGGATAGTTTCCACTGAAGTTTTTTTTCAGAATACAAATCAGGAAATTTGGGTGCTTGCAGCGAATGGACTATATGGTCGCCCCATAGGTGCTAATGTAAAATATTGGCTATTGGGCACCAAATTAGAAATTTGGGTGTCAGATAAATAGCGTGCACCAGGTCCTTTCTAACAAATTATTTGTTATGAAAATTAGTGTTTCAATAAATATCGTTTAGAAATTCGTTTTGAGAATTATTTTGAACTTTATTATCCCTGGAATTTATCACTTTTTGTATTAACGTTATTTGCAGTGGACAAAGGGTTTAAGGGTTAGGCATCAAGAAGGTAGGGGGTTTAGGGTTAGGAGTCAGTGAGGGGGGGGGGGATTTAGGGTTAGACACCACCAGGTACAGGGGAGTGCTTAGGGTTAGGCACCACAGGGTAAAGATGAAGAAACAAAAATATTGTTATAGACAATGGGCTCTATTCACAAAACTTCTCATAAATGTCTTATTTATCACCTATTTGATAAAAATAATGTTTTAGCACATTTAAAATCAAAATAATCAAAGCAAGTTATTCCTGATTAACTATTTCAATATCATTTTTCCTACCTTAATTATATTATGTTTTTACTCTGAGTGCTTAAAGTAACAGAGAAGGTGAAAACATAGGAAAACATAAAATTTCGGCTATACCCCAAGCCCCTTTTTCTTGGCGCCATTATTTGATGTATGCCACCATGCAGGCTTTGTGTATTAATTACATGGTGCATTTTTCCACGTATGAACATACTGTATATAGTGTGCAGAACAACGCGCACGAAAATAGGTGCATGGAAGAACTGACTGCAAATGGAAATGCTCCCCAACTGTACAAGATTAGAGATGGTTTGTGTGTAGATCTCACAATATAAATGATAACATTTCACTTTTTGCAAGTGTGCCTATCCTACTTTTAACATTAAAACAAGATCTAAACTTTTGAAGGGAAATGAACTTTCGGGACAACTACATAAACTTCAACCTTTTTACTAAACACAATTGCAAAACGGCGAAAAGAAAAGGTCATTGCTCTGAGCATGCTTATGGTGGCCACGGGTTACAATTTTTCTACTCGATTTTACCCAGATTCGATTGAGACGGTAGATCGTGTGAAAATTGAGAGAATTTTTTTTTTCAATTACTATAATTTTTCTCAATTGGAAAAGTTGGAAAAACCAGATCAATTTTATCAGAAATGGAATGGTGTGTGGTGGGTTGTATGAAAGTCTTTCAACCTAATAAATTGTAAATTTATATTCAAGAATAAAATGTGAAACAGAAATTGGCCTTTTTTTAAACAGAAGGCATTTGTGATTATTGGAGTGAGCATATGTTGTCTCCTACAATGCATCTCTGTTGAATAGCTTTCATGGACCAAAAAAAAAGAAATGATTTGCATAAACGCACCCCCAGAACCGCTGGAATGCAATGATGTGTCAGCTTGTTAATTTTACAAAGACAGTTGGTCCTTCGTAGCCCCTTCACCATGAGCTTGCTGGGCAATTAACTCTGGGTGCTTCAAGTCGTACCCCATAGAATGCTATGCATTGATGAGGATCGACCAATCCCAAACAGTCTATGCATGTTGGGTTTGTTTGGCTCTGTAATATTAACAAGCTGACATTGTATTCCAGCAGTTCTGGAGGTACATTTAGCTTACAGGAACAACAAAGGATGATTTGATTTGCAAATTCAGCTGTGATGCATCGTGGGAAACATCATATGCTCACTCCAATCTGAATAATCACAAATTCCTTATGTTTTAAGAAGGAAAAAGTTTTGTTTTGCATGATATTTTAGTATGGAGGGCTTTTTGTAGTCCCTTACACACTCCTAGGAGATTACCCTGGGCCTGCTGGGTAATCTGTAATTCAAGAATACAGAAATTATTTGTCAAAATGACACATTATATACAATGTATTTCTTCACTGTAATAAATGTAGTGTTGATTAAAATGAATGGTAACTGGTATTGTTCAAAATAAAAATGACAGCCTCCATATACTTCTCGCTTCAGCTTCCTTTTAAGCTCCTGGCAGTGCTGGCACTTACCTGAAAAGCTGTCCTTATCCATGGCAGTGAGACTCCGAGCTTGATAAAGGTAGCAACGTAGATGATATGTGAAGACGCCTAGGGAGTAGGGGATAAACAACAGGTAAGTGTTGGTTGCGATCAGTGTTGGGCTCACAAGTCCAGAGAATCTGTACTCTAAAATTCTTAGAATAAAAAGCATACCATTCTATTCATTATGTTCTCCTGGGCCCCTCTTTGCTGTTTCTGCCACTCCCTGCTGCAATCCTGGCTTGTAATTGCCAGTTTTAGGCAGGGTTTACAAACAAAAACATGGCTGCTAACCAGCATGTGATAGGCCGAGAGAAGTTTAGTCTGTGACTCATACAGAGCCTGGAGGGGGCGTGGAGAGGGTGTGTATACCTTCTACCTATCACAGCAGAGCAGCACATTCCTGCCTGAGCCGACAAAGCTGACAAAGGAAAGAAGATTAGATTATATAACAGAGATAATAAAGCCACTGTGCAACTAGGAAAGGATGCAGTGTACATTATAACATGTATAGGAACTTATAGGATAGAAGAAATACGGCTGAACATTTTGTTACAGAGTCTCTTTAAAGGATACCACAACAGAAAAAAATATAGCTGCAGTGTGTGGGGGGTTAAAAATGCATACAATCTGCTCCTCCTGCCTCCCTCCGTCTGCCGCCGTTAGTCTAATATACATCCCGGTGTCTGGCGACTCTGACACCCCACCCGGACATACTGCGAGTATATCCTCCCCTCTTCACTTCTGGCTGGCGCATAGCAATTGGCTCAGAAGCACGGTGATCACTCTGCCTCCTCTGGGCTGCGTGTGCGCTCCACTACACCAAGCGTCACATGATTAGCATGTGACACTTGGTGTAATGGAGCGCAAACAGCTCAGAGGAGGCAGTGGGTTCAGCGTGCTTCTGAGCCGATCACTATGCGCCAGCCAGAAGTGAAGAGGGGAGGACATACTGTGCACACAGGGCGCAGTAAGTCCAGGTGGGGTGTCAAGAGAGTCACCAGGGATGTATATTAGACTAACGGCGGCAGACTGAGGGGGGGAGGTGGAGTAGATGGTATGGATTTTTAACCCCCCACACACTGCAGCTATAATTTTTTTTTTGGGTTGTGGTATCCTTTAAGGACTCGAATTCGTGATTCAAATGAGGCTTATTTGCCTCAGCTGTGCGGCTGGGAGAGAGGGGTTTACTTGCCCATAAGTCAGTCATCTTCTATGCATTCCAAACAAACACGTTGCAAGACTTACTACCGCACACTTTCTCCTTCCGGCGTGCGGTAGGGAGTCTTACAATGCGTCCCATAGGACACATGCAAGACATTTGGAACGCATAGATGACAACTGACTTATGGGCAAGTAAACCCCTCTCTCCCAGCCCCACAGCTGAGGCAAATAAGCCTCATTTGAATCACGAATTTGAGTCCTTAGGGACTCGTGAGCCCAGTACTAGTTGTGATGCATGTATGGGTACATAGTGACACCGTCTGCTGCTGGGCACACTTCTAGTGACAGCTTCTTAATACAGTAATAATGGATGGCCACTTACGATCAAATGTACAGGAAACAATTGGGGTGTTTGCACCGAAGACATTAGTTGCAGACTCCTTCCCCTTCTCTGCGCTCTTCTTTTCTTCCTCTTCTGTGCTCGTATCCGCTCCCTAGGAACAGTCGAGTATAGGTCATCTACTACATCTGGCAGTATAGCATTACTTGCAGTAAAACAATAAAACTAAGCGGTGATTTTTCAGTCTGCCTCTCAGCCTACAATATGGAAAGGTCAGAGATTGTCAATGAGCTGCTAAAATAGACTGTATGCAGCTTGGAAATGGGCCAATCAAAACTGGCAGGAAGTACATATGATTGTTACAATTCCAAACTTGATGAAATTTAAAAATGGGTGCCCAGAGAAGGGAGGCCAGTACTGCACCATACAACATGCCTTGTGGCACTGGGTGGGTACCTTGTAAGTTTTTATTAAATGCTCACCCACAAACTACCCCACCCCCCAGGAACTAGTAATAAAACGAGGGGATGAATTATGAAGTCTGAAGCCACCTTTATTGTACCAAGTTTATAAATGATAATGAAAGGCAGAGAAAATTGTGAAATATGTAAATATTGCAAACACTCTCTTCCAATACTCACCAGAGCTCCTTCCAGTTTGAAAATGGCAGAAGCTCCGAGACTTTCTGCTGGGGCCATCTTTCTCCTCCAGCGCCTCCGCCGAAAGGTATCTGAGCTCCGCTGCTTGAGGTGGAATTTCCAGCCTATCAGGGCAGCATATTCCCAGCCTTCGATTTCTTCCTGGGAAAGTGTTTGCTGGGTAAAAAAGAGCAAAATGTATTAATGTGATGTGAGAAACCAAAGTATCCACCACTCAGGACCAATCTCCACCGCCTGCTGATTAATGGATGCGGTCCCCTCTCTTCGGCAAGCAAAGGGAATATCATAGCCTGTCTTTGTAATAATCACATCATGTTTCACTGATCTGAGTGCTGAAAGTTATAAGTTTCTTACTATAGGCAAGGCAACTGTTTAAAAAGTGTACCCAAGACAAAAGAAGTCTCAGGTTTTATACTTACCTGGTGCTTCCACCAGCCCCCTTGAGGCTGCTCAGTCCCTCGCCATTTCCATCCGTCGCTCGGCACCTGCAGGCACAGCACAGGAGCACGACTCGACCACGCATGCTTGAGAAAGAGCGTGACTCACCAGAGTACCGAGCCATCCAGCGTGGGACAGGAACTGCCTGGGGAGCCAGCAAGGGACCAAGCAGCCTCAAGGGGCAGGAGGAAGCCGCAGGTAAGTAATGAACTTAGACTTCTTTCATCTCAAGTTCCCTTAAGGAATGTACTGTACAATACAAATTATCAGAAGGATGGAGAAAGCACAGCACTTGCCAGGTCAGCCTGAATAATGTGTAATAATATTGTAATGTGAGTGCTGGTGGGTGCACAGGGGCGAGAGGGACATGGCGATGATGGTTTTGCCTAACTGCCACTTCTGGGGCAAAGTGTGCCAAGAAGAAGCGGTTAGGCGAAACAATAGTCAGCTCCCTCACAACCCATGGCACCCACCAGCACACATTAGAATGTGTTTTAGCTGTGCTATTTATTGAATGTATTGCGCAAACATCGACCAGGCAAGTGTGCTTACTCCATCCTTGTCATGTTGAACTTTTCTCATTGTTGCACTGAGCATGCCAGGACTGTGGTTGAACACATATCTGAACCAGCAAGCCAGTATACCAGTGCGCTGATGAGTAAGTGTCTGCCTTAACTCTGATCTATTGATAAAAAATATCGGCACTACACTAGTAGTACTGGTTATATCAGCAAAAATTCATATTTTCCTCGAGTATATTTTAACTCCCATCTGTACTTAGATGCAGGTATAAAAATGATTTTGCCACCTGTGCATTGATACCTGCATACTTGCACCCAGACGTCTCAATCAATACAAATACCGGCAGGTACACTGACCCGATGAAGCATTACTCACTGCAAAATGCGTTGTCCTAAGAACTAATAAAGCAAAACTTTTTTTTATACTGCTGCTGAGAACACGCCTCCTTTCAGGTAGGACCAGCTTACTATTTTAGAGTCCTAGTTTGGAAGAGTTCATTATTTTGGGTGCCTCCAACAGTTTGCTCTAGTGACCCTGTACAGGGAACTCGCCCCACAAGGATATTGTGGAGTTAAACTATTTTGGAGATGCAACCATATCACCTTATCTAAAGGCAGAGTGGGGACAGTGCTTCCCCACATGCCTGTATGAGTGGTTGCCTCCTAGAGCAACCATAACTTGTGAGGACACTATTTCAGCTACTGTAACATAACCCATTATCAGGCAACCAGACCGGGCTCCCGGTGTCAGTCTTCATTTTCCCCCCACAAGTCCTGCATGCTCCACATGTGGCACAGCAGACTGCACTGCATTTTACCTTTCTGCCAGTGGAGGCATTGGGGTCCTTCTTCCTCTTTCTCACTAGCCGCCTCCTGCGGTGAGTATGGTACATCTTCTCCGCTGCCACCCAGGATTTGGGTTTGTTGTCTGGAGGAATGGTGATGCCATATTCCCAACCTGGAGGCCAAGCAAAGTCCCAGTGAGCAATGCACTCATTAAAACCAAGTACCTTGGATTTTAATTGTGTTTCATTTAGCTTGACGCTTCATCTTTGCTCTCACAGGTGTAGTTACAGTTAAAAGTACATGTACAAGTATAGTGTGTTTTTTGAACAAAAAGTTAGTGTTTTGCATAAAATGCGTAAACAATATTTTTATTAGAAATTTGCAATGTTACAAACAACTTTATAGGAGCTCCATCTGCTATTTGACAAGTTAAGCTTTGTGTATTACTGTAGCAACGAATGTCTTCTATGCACAAAGTCCTTGAACTTGGTATCTGATGATCAGGTCCCATTTTTCTTCATGGAACCTCCTAATTTCTGTAGAACAGTAAAATGGGGCTTTTGTTGAACTTCTAAGCTCATTAGTCTAATCAAATGGGAAATTTTTGGGCTTCTGCTTCCTGGTCTAACTTACCACACATATAGCAAGCAAAGAGAAGTGCATATAGTAGAGGCCTGCATCGGGTCAGGTACCCTCAGGTTATCCAAAATGTGGCTTGGGTTCAAGTACCCGTTTTGATTTTAATTGGGTTGCGGGTCGGGTGCGGGTAGCGGGTCTGCAGGTACCAGATTCGCCAGAAAGCAAGTTACGTCAGTAATCCAGCCTCACGCGACTTCGCCAGTATGCGCATGCATGCCGCTACAATCTATCTAGATTGTTGCGGTTCCATTGACTGCAATGCAATTATGGCAAGCGCCTTCACTCAGCAATAGCCTTTGCGTCAATCAAAGCACTTCCATCGCACCACGGGTAAGGTGTCCAGTCTCATATAGACTAATAGCCACTGTGACCAGCTGCGAGCGTGGGAGAGTATGCGCTACATGACGCAACATATGTGAAACTAGCCTAAAAAGATGCAAAGGTTCACAGGTCCTCTTTTTTACTTTATGCCTTTAACAATTGTGTCTAACCAAACCTTTTGGAAATTCCTGTAGACAAAGCACCATACCTTTCTCATCCACCGCTCTGTTAAGATCAGCAGCCCAGGCGTCGTCTTCCAACAGCCATCCCCGCGGGCATTCAAACTCCCCTGGCGATGGGCACTTATCTCCATTCTGGGAAAAACATACACCAAGTGAGAAAAAATGTAAAATGTACAAATGTGTCAGACTGTAGGCTAGCAAAGCATTTTGTTGCTATGCTGGGGGGGGCAGCGAAACCATGCACGGGGTGACTGAAGAGAACAATATTCTCAGCCAGTGATCAGCTGAATGGATCAGGGCCATCTGTATTAAAGGAGACCCGAAGTGACATGTGACATGATGAGCTAGACATGGGTATGTACAGTGCCTAGCACACAAATAACTATGCTGTGTTCCTTTTCTTTCTCTGCCTGAAAGAGTTAAAGAGAACCCGAGGTGGGTTTGAAGAATATTATCTGAATACAGAGGCTGGATCTGCCTATACAGCCCAGCCTCTGTTGCTATCCCAAACCCCCCTAAGGTCCCCCTGCACTCTGCAATCCCTCATAAATCACAGCCACGCTGCTGACAAACAGCTTGTCAGAGCTGGCTGTGTTTATCTCTATAGTGTCAGTCTGCTGCTCTCCCCGCCTCCTGCAGAACTCTGGTCCCCGCCTGCATCCCTTCCCTCCCTGCTGATTGGAGGGAAGGGACGGGGGCAGGGACTGGAGCTATGCAGGAGGCGGGGGTGCAGCTGAGACTGACACTACAGATGTTAACACAGCCTCACAGCACGGCTTTGATTTATGAGGGATTGCAGAGTGCAGGGGGACCTTAGTGTGGTTTGGGATAGCAACAGAGGCTGGGCTGTATAGGCAGATCCAGCCTCTGTATGCAGATAACATTCTTTAAACACACCTTGGGTTCTCTTTAAGTATCAGGTATGTAAGTGGCTGACTCAGTCCTGACACGAAGTGACTACAGTGTGACCCCCACTGATCAGAAATTCAAACTATAAAACAGTTTCCTAGCAGAAAATGGCTTCTGAGAGCAAGAAAGAGGTAAAAAGGGAATTTCTTATCAGCAGTTTTACATAGCTGTAGCTACTGTTGCACAGACATAGTGCAGTACACGAGAAGATACAATTTTAGATCATATGTATACAGATATAAAATGTAAAATAGGACTAGAAAATCAGGAAAGATCACAGTTAGGTTCCTTGCCCCATTTAGCCCTTCCTAGAGGAAAAACTGTGCAGCATTCAGCATGCCCACTTTAAAAGCCTACTCTACTAAGAAAGCACACTACAAGGGCATCACTGCTTGCAATGCTTTCCCCAGCACATTGCTAGGGTGCTTGCAATGGTTTCCCTAGCACACTGCTAGGGCATCACTGTTTGCAATGCTTTCCCCAGCACACTGCTAGGGCATCACTGGTTGCAATGCTTTCCCCAGCACACTGCTAGGGCATCACTGCTTGCAATGGTTTCCCCAGCACACTGCTAGGGTGCTTGCAATGGTTTCCCCAGCACTGCTAGGGCATTAGTGCTTGCAATGGTTTCCCCAGCACACTGCTAGGGCATCACTGCTTGCAATGGTTTCCCCAGTTAGCTGGATCTCTGCATTTACTTACGACATCAGTGTATGGCTCATCTGCCTGCTTCCATTCACCACCGGGATAGCGACTCTCGTTCTGAAACACTTCATCGGTAAACTCACTGTGCCCAGCGTCCGCTTCAGTCAGCAAGCTGCAAAGGCACACAGAAGAACCAGAACATAAATCACATATAGCCAAAGTACAGTCTATTCTGCATAAAGGGTTTACTGTAGGCAAAGGATCTCTATTCTTAACGCAAACTAAAAAAAAAAAATTTCTTCAAGGTAAAAAACGAGCCAGTTGGGATACTCACCTCAGTAGAGGGAAGCCTCTCGATATTCAATGGCTCACCCTGCTCAAGTCCCGGCGGTGTTAATATCCCCCCCCCCCCCAGGTCCTCACTGACACTAGGGTAAGGATTCATTTAGCTTCCAGCTATTGCTGGCAGTTGAATTACGCCATTTTCATCAAAATTTGGGCTCCTCCTTTTGACAGCGCCTAAATTATTGGCTGAAGTCCACTAAACGCAACACATTACGGCCTATGCACCCCCCGTGCTGCTCCGGTACATTTCCACATTTTCCATTGACTAGCATTACCATTTACCATTGCGAGTTTCCCCCCTCCCCACAAAATTATGAAAAATGGCATAAACGGAAATTCAGCCTTAGGCAGCGGTCATGTTTATAAAGGTGGGAACTACAAATGTTATTTCACATGCAAATTTTCCGCACACAATTATTGTTTGCATTTTTGGGCACATTCTTTCAAAATAGCGCAGGTGTACACGTGTGTGTACCATCACAATGCTTAGGGCCACACCGTGTGTGTGTGATCTGGTGTGGGGGGCACGCAATTTGTGGAAGCAAAGGTATGCAGGCATGTGAGAGTGCATCACTGTTTCGGGCTACAAATGACTACAGAATAAAAAAAATAAAAAAATTAAAAAAGGACAGCGAAAGCTTCACCACATGCTGTAATAACTGGAACATACAGCCACAAAATGGTTTATCATTCTGCTAGTATTAGCTGCTCTGTTGCTGCCATCTTGTGGTGAAGCGGAAGAATACCCCCACACGTAAGAGCATAAAATGTTTTCTGGGAAGGACCTGAAAACAATTCAGTTTCATCTTCACTTGCAAAATGTCCTAATTAAAAAAAAAAAGTGACCCATGATTAGAGATGGTCAATGAGATGCTTATATTTTCAGCTCACATGCAAATGCATTGCAAATTGTATGTAGCTTGTAATTAGGCCAGTCATTTATTCTAAATAGGAGCCAGTGCCAGTGAAGGCTGCACATTTTGCCAAATAGGCTTATTGTAAAGAAATCCATTCAAGATTTGTTGTATCAATTCTTATCTCCAGTGTTTGCCTCGTTCACAAACCTTTAAAGGAATTATCATCAGGCAAAAAAAAAAAAAAAGTGTTTCACTTACCTGTGGCTTCTCCCTGCCCCATGTAGCCATCCTGTGCCCTCGTAGTCACTCACTGCTGCTGCTCCAGTCCCCCGCAGCCAGCTAGTTTTGTTTTTGCCGACCTCGGGGTCGGTGGGTCGCATTGCGTACATTTTTATGCATTTCCGCTGGTGCAGGAACATCAACACATACATATTTACGCGTTGCTGGTTCAATGTGTAACAATTTATGCATTAAACCACTAACTTGTAAAAAACAAAACTAGCTGGCGGCGGGGGACTGGAGCAGCAGTGAGTGACTGCGAGGGCACAGGATGGCTGCATGGGGCTGGGAGAAGCCCCAGGTAAGTGAAACTTTTTTTTTTGCCTGATAACTCCTTTAAGGCCACTTCAGCCATCCACAAGACACACGCTGGCACTTGCAGTGATGCAAGATCACACCCGAATCCCTCTAACCATATGCCATGCTCAGCTATAGGGACTTGCATGCTTAACCCTTTTTGCTGCATGCTGTCCATCCCTCCCCCCCCCCCAAAATGAAGATACTTCCCCAAGTAGAGGGAAACTTCTGGATGGTTCATAAGCTTTCCGATCCAACCAGTAGCTCACCCCCACTGGCCATGACCCTCAGGGTTCGTAGCCAAGCTCTCCTCAGTGTACAAGTGCAGCCAGGCACAGCCGTACTTCGCGCATGCAGTCTCAAGGACATCGCCAACAAGCTCTTCGTGTTGGATATGTTTAGAGCAGGAGTGTCAAACTCAAATACAAAGTGGGCTGAAATTGAATACTGGGACCAAGTCACAGGCAAACAGTGTCTACTGGCCACCATCATCCCTTATAAAGTTCCCAGGTGTTTAAAGCGGATCCGAGATGAAAAAACTAACAAGTAACTTGTCTATACTGTTTATCTTATCTAAAGTTTAGATAGTTTACACAGCAAATCATAACCGAATATGATAATTTTTTCCTGTGATACAATGACAGCAGCCATGTTCTATTTGTCACATTACACTCAGGCAAGATGATCTGCATCTCCAGCCCTCAGCCTATGAAAACTTCGCTCCCCTCTGCCTCTGAAATCTCTGGCTAGTAACACCTCCCCCTCCTCCTGCCCAGACTGAGGTCGCATAAGCCCTTGCTACTGTCTGAAAATGCCAAGGCACTCTCAAAAGCTGTGGGCAAGGTTTGTTTAGTTTATAGGGAATTACAGTATTAAAACAAAAAAGTATTTGGCTTGAGGAATGCCCTATAAACTATATGAAAGGAACACAATTATGCAATGAGTAAAAGTTTATCTCGGATCCACTTTAATGGCCCCCTCCAATCCCTACACAGTTCCGTGGTTTATAGTGGGCCTCCCTCTTCTATACAGTTCCTTGGTGTATAGAGGCCCCACCCTCCCCTATACAGTTCCTTAGTGTTTAGTGCTTTCCCCCTACCTCCTCCATATGGCTTCCCTGGGGTTCACCTCCAATATAACTTCCCTGGTGGCCTAGAGAGGGCCAAACAGAATGCAAAGTAGGTAAACCGCTTGAGGGGCCAAATGTAATGGCTCAGAGGGCCAGACTTGGCCCGCGAGCTGGAGTTTGACATGTATGGTTTAGAGGGACCCTGCACAGCGGCAGTGAGCTCCTGGCTGGACCATCCAGAAGAATCTCTCTACTTGGGTAAATAACCCATTTTTTGTGAGCAGCATTACAAGTTTTCTTGAAGCGAGAAGGATATGGAGTCTGTCATATTTCCTTTTATACAGTGCACATTGCCCGGCTTTCCTGCTGTTCCTCTGCCAATTCAGAATCCATCAGAAACAGAGTCAACCAGATATCCAGTAAGCAGCTTGTGTAACGAAAATTTGGAATGCCACCTTTATGCGTTGCCATTATTAAATGCTTTGTGTAAGACATCTTGGGGTGTCAGTAATACTGACCTCTTCTCAGGGTCCACAGTCCAGTCACCTTCCCACTGCCAGCCTTTGGGTGGGAGGAAACTCTCCTGCTTCAGTTTGATGGATCCAGTGACATCAGAAAACTTGGGGCGCTTTATCAGACCATGGGTTCCCCATTTGCCAAACATCAGAGCCTGGTTCTCATACTAAGAAAAGGCACAAACAAATGATATTAGTTACCGTGAAGGTCATTTATGCAGGTGTGGTATAGCCAACCAAAAGTGAGGAGGTATATGAAGGCTCACATTTTAAACAATACCAGTTGCCTGGCTTTTCTGCTCCTGAACAAGCATGCAGATCAGATGTTTGACAAAAACCTGACAAGATTAGCGCATGCTTGTTTCAGGTGTGATTCAGACATACTGCAGCCAAAAGGGATCAGCAGGACGGCCAACTGGTATTGTTTAAAAGGAAATAAATATGGCAGCCTCCATATACCTGTTGCTTCAGGTTTCCTTTAAGGTATATTGCCAACTCGACAAAATAATATAAGCTCAGGAAAAGGACAAAGGGAGACAATGTCACATGGAGGTCCCAAGGACAATGAAAAACTGTCCAACAGCAGCAATTATATAAAAAAAACTCCTTTCTGCAGTATTTTAAGATAAAATACATGTTCCCTACAACAGAACTTAATGAGGAACTTTTAACCAAGGATTACTCTTCATTCCAAAGAGTGGCTGATACCACCATTAACACAAGAAATCTTCACCTTTTCTAAAATAGACCATCAGGGGAGTCTGTAGGGCTGATATTGTGGTGTAACCCCTCCCACAGTGTGATGTCATGACCATGGTCCTGACAGTTTGGCATCTGTGAACCTTATTGCATTGTGGGAAATCAACTTTTTTTTCAACTGCCAAGCAAGCATATCTCCCTCTGTGCATAGAACTCTCAGTAACGAACATTCTGTACAGATAAACTGTCAGACCTAAAGATGTCACCACCGGTGATACATTTCAGAATGTAAATCAGGGAGATTTTACGATGGGCAAACCCTAACTAAATTTATAAATGTATATTGTAAAGCTTCTGAAGCAAATTATCTAAAAAAAAACCATGTATTTTATTAAGAAAAAAATTGCAACAATATACTCCAATAAAAGTTCCACCTAGATAAAAGGTGTGTATACCGAGGTTTGATTATGAATGAGTGAATGGATAGATGGTGGCATAGCTAGAGTGAGGGTGAGCATCTGAAATTCCTTACTCCAAGGTCTGGGTGGATTTAGGGAGTCTATAGGGAGTAGGAGACCCTAATCAGTAAAAGCGAGTAGAGCAGCTAAAATATAGTTTTGTAGGCTGAAGTCTCACCATCATTTAGAGTAATTCACTACATAATGGCCAGAAGTCATTTTTATGCTGGGAATACACAATGCAATCCGGCGGCTCAATTAGCCGCCGGATACACTTCCACCGCGTCCCCGCGGCCGTCCGGATCGATTCCCGCTCATCTCTGCGGGCGCTTCCTTATCTTCCCCTCCATTCCCCGCTATTGTCCGCCTGCGGGTATCGAGCGGGGAATCGATCCGGCGGGCAATCGGACCTGTCGGATATCAATCGAGCCATCAGCGGCTCTATTGATGATAAAAAACAAGCCGTGTATGCCCGGCATTACATCCAGCCAGATAAATTAAATCGATCGAAATCATCCGCAAATCTATCGATCGGCTAATTCAATAGAATCGATTTCTGATCGATTCTATAGAATCGATCAATGGCCGAAATCAACCAGTGTATGGGCCCCTTAAAGAGAGACTGAAGTCATAAAAAACATGTTTTTATATTAAAAATATCTTTAACATTATTGCCCTAACTAAAACGCCGCATCCCAGCAGCTGAACTCTAACTAAATTCCCCCAAACTCCTCGGGGCTCACTGCAGGGAGCGCTTCTGTGAGAGGCAGAGCATTCAGCTGCAGCTCTGCCTCTACACGTGTCAGTCAGCGCAGATTGCCGCTCCTCCCTGCCCCTCTGTCTTCCTTCACTGAGAGGGGCGGGGGAGAGGTGGAGATGCGCGCTGATAGACGCGCATGGAGGCAGAGCTGCAGCTGAAATTCACGACCAAAAGTCATTTTGATTTAGTAAGATTTCAGCTGCGGGGATGCAGCGTTTTAGTTAGGGCAATCATGTTTAACAGATTTTTCATAGAAAAACATGATTTTAATGAGACTTCAGACTCTCTTTAAGTGTTCCACAAAACCGCACCCAAGTTAGGTGGAAGAGCTTAGAGAGCCTCTTTCGCATAGATAAATTAAGTTTAACTCTTCCTGTACTGGAAACAACGTTAGACTCATATCAGTGCTACTAATGTTATATTTCTTAGCTGTACTACACATACAAATCATTATCTCACAAGTTTATTTTCACTTCAGATTCCCTTTAACGTCAATGTTCTGTTTGGGTAAGGAAACAGTACCGAGTATCTCAGAAAGGTAAATAAAAGGGCAAATCATCCACTTACCATCTCGGCGAACACACTGAAAGTGCCTTCCGAATAGCTGTTAAATTTCTTCTCTACTGCAGACAGTCCAAGCCAGAAATTGGCCCTCAGTTGGACTGGAATCTTCATTCCTTTAGTCTTATCCATCGGGTACTAGAGGGGGTTCCAAAGAAAGCTGTTACCATGGTGACACTCAGCCTGACTTTGCTGCAAGAATCACAACTTGCCCAGAAACCAATGCATGCTATGGATAAGGGACTCCATCCAGGAGATACACCTACACCACAGGTTATACCTTGTTAGGCACGGGGTCCACTTACAAAGCAGTTCAGCACAGAGTGGAGTGGGCAATTCAGTGTCAGCTCCGCTTTTTGTGGCGTTAGCACCATAGGTGGCTATGGGCAACCTATCCACTCTGTTTGCTGGAAAGCAGAAAACTGATGTTTTGGGGTTTTTTTTTTTTTTTTTTTTTTTTATTATTACAAGTGGAAGCAGACCCCATTTCACAATAAAAAAAAATAAAACAATAGGATCTGCACCCTATGCTGCTTTAAGATGCAAAAAATAAATATACCGAACGAGTACATTTTTGCAGCAAGTGGGAGCTGAACCCAACTGCAGAGAAATTTCAGAGCAGATCAACCGGTAAAACTAATTTTAGTATCCATTTTACAACGGTTTACCAAAGCGCACGCAAACTAAGATTTTTAGAACTGATCAATCCAAAGCAAAGGATGTTCACCATGTGCAAGGCTGCAGTTCTACTATTCACTTCCAAAGGCCAAAAGTCTTGTGTTACCCCAAAGTGTTGGCATCACATTCTAAAGCGGTACGCGACTACAGGGGAGCGGCCAACTCTGTAACGGTGCCCAAACAACTACTTCACTCCTTCCCATAAAGGGGTCCATCCTTTAGACCAGCTGTTTTTGTGGCTACACTTGTTATGGGTGTAAAGAGTATGACATCCACTTGTGTTTTATGACCCTTGTGAGATAAGCCCCCCATGTTTTGGGTCACCAAGAGAAGGCAAGGGAAAAGGTTAACATTGGGGGGCTTGTAGTAGTTTGTAGTTACATCTTTCATCTCCAGAACCCCTCAATGCATAAGCATTTGCTAGGAGTTCTCCATAAATGTGTATGGAGGTTTTTCAAACATTCCTGGATGCTTTCAACTAAAGGTGCATACACATCCAATTTTGATTGCCCAACCACTGACAATTTTTCCACCTCCATATTGTATGAGGGCTAACAGATCCTGAACATTATGAACAGCTTAAGTAAGGTACAGTATCATTCTACAAGGAAGAGGTGAAACTGGCCAAATTGCATGCATGTACCAGGCTTAACTCTAGATAATTATACTCCATTGCTGTGCAACATCCTGCTAACTGCAGCTCAGTATGTACCTGTAGGTAGATTGTCTGCGTCTTTCCACAGTATTTTCCGCAGGCTTCTTCGCTGGTGGTGGAGAAGAGGACTTGGTGAGCGGGAATGCGAGCGTACGCCAACCTCTTCTCTGCTCTAATCATCCAGATCACCACATCCGGCATGCTGTTTTGTGGCTGGAAGAAACAAGGAATGCTCAATGTTAGTTACACAAGAAGAAAAAACACATACAGCCAAACAAAAATAGTGAACATTTGTCATCCAAAATGATTGTCATGAGCAACTGTTCAAAAACAAAGTGCAGTGCCTCCGGCAGGGAACGCGGCAAGGGGCAGCGCCTCCAACAGGACAAGCAGCAAGGGGCGGCACCTCCAACAGGGCAAGCAGCAAGGGGCGGCACCTCCAACAGGGCAAGCAGCAAGGGGCGGCACCTCCAACAGGGCAAGCAGCAAGGGGCGGCACCTCCAACAGGGCAAGCAGCAAGGGGCGGCACTTCCTACAGGGATCATCAAATGATACAGCAGGAAACTGACCTCATCGGCTATCTGCTGAAGTTTCTCCAGCCAATCTTCTATCTCTGGAAGTGTGGCCTTTACATCAGTGGCTTCCCCTCTCATTCTCACCGCAGCCTCCCCGATCCCCTTGAGGGATGTCTGTCTGAGCTTGTTTAGCTGGATATCCAACATGGTGACATTAGATCTCCCTTCCATTGAGGGAAAAGGTTTCCTGGTCGGTGCAAAAACAAAACAGAAAAATGCACTGACAACACATAATCAGTAAAAATACAAAATACACACATGCATGAAATAAACCATAACCAATTCGGTTTCACAGTCTACAATATCAACAAGGAATCAGAACCATACTTAAACATTGGATAGACTAGACTGCTGTTGCTTTACAAGAAATAACTGCCTCTTCATAGATTTGCTGTTTCTTTGAGTCATTGTGTCGCTATAAAAAGACACTGACCATTTATGAAGGAAACATTTCCGCCCCCCCCACACACACACACTCACGGGCTACAAATTGTTGCTGTCGCTAGCACACGGGAGCGTGTGCACGACAGATAGGTGACAGCTTGTCGCCAGGTCCCTCCGCATCCACACGGCGGAGGGACCTGGCAACTGATGCGACGGAAGCTGACGCTGATGTTCCTCCCCCGGCCGGAAGCTCAGGGTATTCCCTGCTGGTTGCTGTCGCTAGTCCGCATACACACGCGGACTAGCGACAGTTGCGGCGAAGTTGCGCGGCAACTGTCGCCAGGCGATTGACCGCGCCAATCGCCTTGCGACAGCAGCGACGAGCAACGGTTCGGAGTGCACGCCCGTGTTGCGCCTCATACTCACGGGTGACCTGTCGCCGCAACACGCGCGCGCCACGTGGTTGTGGCGACAATTGTAGCCCGTGAGTATGGGCCATTACTCTTTAGGGACAGCCACAGGTCACAAGTAGATCTGCCTACTTACTAGTGACAAGCCGCTCATCCAGGTGGAAGCAGGGACCAGGAAACCGCACAGATGAAGAGAGCCCGGAAAGCCGACTCCTCCATGGGCGCCGCGCACTGACAGCCTGCAGTACTGCTACAGGACATCAGGTGTCATAACACGGTGGTGATGTGAGGATGACTTGACGTCTGAGGCAGGCAGCCCAGGAGGAGTCAAGAAAGGCGATTGCGCTGGCAATTTAATTTCTTCTTCCATTTCGCTGCACCGAGAGTCACCAGCTCACTAGCGGTGATGCCCTTATGCCAGCACCCCCCTTTTACTTGCTGGTCTGCGCCCAGGGTGGTCGCCCTGCCTAAGAAATGTCCCTATGTACTGTAAGTTCCACTGTAGGAGTCGCACCAGTGTGTGAAATGTGTGATGTGACTTTTCCCCATCATTGTGATCCTGCTTTTACAGTCCTTAAAAAAAAACAAAAAACATTAAATGTTTGTTTATCTGAAACAGGGCCGGTTCTAGACTTTTTGCTGCCTGAAACAATACATTGTGAAGACGTGCCCCCCCCCCCCCCCTCCTTCCCAAAGCCAGACCGGAGAGAGACACATCAGGCTGTGCATTGCAGGCACCGGCATTACACTTGCCTCCCTCTGCTTCCTCCAAGACAGCACCTCCTCCCTGCTGGCCCGCAGCATCTGATCCCAGGATGCCGGGTATGTGCTGCACTGGTGGTGCATCAGGCACCCACTCAGCAAATTAGCAATAGGATCACCAGCTACCTGTGAAGTCCTGCTTCCTCTCAGACTACAACGGCACCTCTTGTGACCCTGCAGCGCGTAGCCAAGGATACAGGACTCTGGATGGGTGGATGCAGATCTCATTGCTGGAACGCTGAGAGCAGGTGAGTGAAATGGTGAAGTGAGCAGGTGAGTGAGACAGGAAGTATGAGGAGGGGGGTACATTTGAGAAGGGGAGCCGCCTTGTCACCCTCTAATTAGTTGCCGCACTGAAGCATGTGATTCACATTGCTTCATGGAATGTCCTAAAAAAAAATCCTTCATGGAAGAATTTACCCGGATCAGAAAGAACCAGAATGTAAAACAATGTACAGGATCAGGGCTCACCTAGCCATAGGCAAAAGTGTGTGTGTGTGTGTGGGGGGGGGGGGGGGGGGGGGAAATGGGGCAGCAGCATGTGCACAGAGCATGGGGCAGCAGCGTGTGCACAGAGCATGGAGCAGCAGCGTGTGCACAGAGCATGGAGCAGCAGCGTGTGCACAGAGCATGGAGCAGCAGCGTGTGCACAGAGCATGGAGCAGCAGCGTGTGCACAGAGCATGGAGCAGCTCTGGGGAATTTTAACAGAATCTGGCATGAGCACAGCCCTGTGCCCTGCTGTGTGATGCTTCACTTTCCTGTTCATTACCAATGTCGACGGTCCTCATTATCTGTATCCATACTACTCCTGATCGATCTCGTTGTCGGTTGGGAAATTGCATTATGTGTACCCAGCATGATGTGTTACCATATTATTATACTGTATTGTGCGTGGCTAAGGGTGACCATTCAGGAATTCCCCCCTTGAAAATCCCGGGTTTGCCCCTGCTAGCCTTGCATTTTTTAAGGAATAACAAAACAAAAAAAAGCTAATAGATGCATACATGACATCTTCAATCAGCTGGTCGATTAATTTAAGCCATATCTCTGCCAGCCGGGCCTCAGGAACCTTGGCTAATATCGCCGATTTCAGGGATGAGATGTTGGATTGCTGTAAAAGGAAAGAGGACAATGATATCACAATGATAGGCCATATAATAAAATTACATCATCAGATCATGGGTGTGGGGGTTAGAACTACACGAGAGATTGCTGGTTATTAAAAGTGTTATTTCTTTGAAGGCATTGCCTTTTTTAGGCATTATCTGGCATATCCCATCTTATAACATTTTTATTATTATTGACACATTAGACATACAGAAAGTGGTACATTGGCAATACACTCACCAGACGGTCTGTCATAGCCATCAAAAGGTTGATGACATCCAGGCGATGACTGATATCTTCCCAGGAAGAGGTTAATGTTACTACAGGTTTAGTGGCCGACCACGGGAGGTAATAGTAGAGGTTACCTGTAAGTGTACAGAGGTTAGCTATCTTATGCACTTGTATCTGATGCCTGGTTGTACCTGGGCTAGGTGAAGAAGCAATCACTTGTCTTAAAAGCCCCTGGACAGTCTCAATTACTACTTAAAGTAGATCTGAACTCTTGCACAGAACAGAAGGAAAACAGCCAAATTCATCCTGTATGTATTTAGAGAGTTTAGCCCGTCTAATTACCCCTCATTTGTGACTAATCACTACTGTATTTGATCTTTCAGCTGTGACAGCCAGCTGCCTCAGCAGAGCAACTAATTTGTAAATGCAGTTATCCCTTTGTCTGCTTCCATGAAAGCAGAAAGACACTGCAGATGTATTGCAGGATTTGTATCAGCTGTAACAAATGATTTTCTTTAAAGGCTGTTATGCTGTTGCTTATATTTTAGAGCAGAGAGGAAGTTCCGAGTTCAGGTCCGCTTTAATAGGCTCCACCTCAATCTACATAACTGCTTAACATAAGAAAACAAATCCCAAAATAGAACTTTATGGAACACAGTGGCAGTTACACAAACCCCACCACGCCTTGTAAACCCTCTATACAAGCTGAGGAGGAAGCCACTGCGCACCACTATTCCCATTCAGGACGCAGGAGGGGACTTTGCTGAGCTGCTCCTCCAGAAGTCAGTGGAAGGGGGTGGTGAGGCTAGCAGAGGAAGGAAGGGAGAGATTCAATGGTGAGGCCGTTTGAAACTTCCAAGGAATGCCACCCCATCATTGGGGAAAGCAGCCGTGGTCAAGTGACCACTGACAGTTTCCTTAAAAAGAACTTGAGGTGGCATTTCATTACGTTAGTGGGGCACAGAGGCTGGTTGTGCACACTAACACCAGCCTCTGTTGCCCCATCGTGTGCCTCAAAGACCCCCCCTGCGCGCCGCTATAGCCCCCGCAGTGCTGGTGACACGCAGCGTGTCGCCAGCACAAAGTTTACCCTTGCGCTGTCTGTCAGAGCCGCTCCCCCGCATCGACGCTACCCCGCCCGCGTCCATTCCCTCCTATCAGCGGGAGGGAAGGGACGCGGGCGGGTAGCGGCGATGCGGAGGAGGCGGGGGAGCGGCGCTGACAGACAGCGCTAGGGTAAACATTGTGCTGGCGACACGCTGCGTGTCGCCAGCACTGCGGGGGGTATAGCGGCGCGCAGGGGGGGGTCTTTGAGGCACACGATGGGGCAACAGAGGCTGGTGTTAGTGTGCACAACCAGCCTCTGTACCCCACTAACATAATGAAATGCCACCTCGGGTTCTCTTTAAAATTAAGCTTGTAAACTTATTTGTAGAGGGAGGAGCAGGAGGAAGGCTGTGCTATAGTAATATTTGGCACCGGGAATAACCTTTAAAATAAAACTATAGCATAACCTTCTGATCATCTTAAGTCTCTCAATAGCTTACTTAAAAAAAAGATTAAAAAAAAACACATCAAACTAAAAGCTATACATTTAAGCAAGAGACAACAAAAATGACAATATGTTACCATCAAACACTGCACGGCTGTACTGCGTTGTTGACGCCAGGGGTTTGCAGGTGCTATCAAACTTATTCCCGTAATTCCCAATACTGACTTCAAACTGGATGGCTTCACCGATATCTTGCAACATCGTGGCAGAATGGAAGACTGCGCACAAGCTGAACTTCCTCCGACGCTGGTATTTCTGTATGTGAAGGAGGAGTGAAGACATTGGTTCATATTAAGGCTTTAATCATCTAAACTTTTTTTTTTTTTTTTTTCTTTTCTTTTTAACCCTCTAGTGGGCATCTTTAATAAAGTTATTTCCATCAATCATATAAGCTACAATGGACTTCACATAGAATTGTGTTGGACACAATTTTTAGGATTATTAATTTATTAGACGTTAGGCTTAAAATCATGTGTCAAACAAGGTCTGTGGGCCGAATGAGGAGCTTCAGAGTTTCAAAAGTGCATCTCTGTAAGCAGTAAAAGGACAGCACACAACTGACAGTGTTTCTGGATGACACATTGTAAGTTTGTGGTGGGATGCAGCAACAACCCATGGGACCCCTCAGCAAAATGGCCATGGGGGCCCCCATTTGGGATCCAAACACCCTTGTGTGGCTAGTAACTCCCCCCCCCCCCCCCCCCCTCCAATGTTCCCTTTAGTTATGCCACATAGTTTAAGGCCTGGAACCTACTACAAATCGCCAGTTTTTAATGAGCGTTATGTAAGTGATTTCATGAGCGTTTTCTGGTGCTTTTGGGAACGATTTTAAAAAGTGTAAGCTTTTTGGCCAGCGATTGTGTAGCAATTTTAATTCAGATTGGTCCTTGCAATGTATCAATTTGTTTACGGTTTGCAGTAACTTAAAAATTGCACACTAATCTCTATGTGTATCGATTCATGAGCGATTTGCCAGCGTTTCAATACTTTACATTGAAGCGCAAACTCTCCCAAAATGCTGCATGTTCTGTGATTGCAATTTTGCTAATCGTAATCACTACTGTGGAATTTGTTACATTTACATTGGCAGAGTGCTTAGGAAAAGCGCGATTTAAAGCGCTCCCTAAGGCCTCTTCACATCTAAAAATCAATGACGCCATCGATTTTCAAATTTGTAGGCGATTTTTCTCCTCCCGGCGCTTGGGTGGGCGCTGCGTTGTTTGTAAAGCGCTTTTAATAAGCGCTTTTTCAGAGCGATTACGTTTTTACAACTCCCTGACGCAAGTCAGGAAGTGAACTGATGCGGCAAAGAAATACAACGCATTTAGTCTTAAAAACGCAAACACTGCACAAAGTGATTTTGCGAGCGGTTTGTGTTTTTCCTATACCTTCCATTGAGGCGAAATCACCTCAAAAATGGCACAGGCAGCGCTTTTCTGAGCAGATCGGAAACGAACTGCTCAGCTGTGAACTCGCTCATAGGGAATCATTGCACAAGCGCTTTGAGGGAGATTTTGAAAATTGCCTGCACTTGAAAAAAAGGGCAAAAATGAACTTCGTGTGAACACTACTCAAAGAAATCACTCCAGTGGGTTCCAGCCCTGAGACTCTTCAATACATGGTAAATCTTAACAATCTGGCCCGTAACTTGGACTAGGTTTTAGATTTTGGCCCCTTACATGAGTTTGACACCCCTGGCTTAAAAAATATCTCCATTCTTCACAGAGCCTGAAGGGGTTGAGTCGCTCTGAGTCGTGCTGACTATATAATGGATTTTCAGTATATCAGGAGAATGAAATTTGTGGTCTTGTTCTTATGGAATGGAAGTCAATGGGAAAAATGTCAAATTGGTGGAATTTTAGATAGATAAACTCCTCCTGGTGCAATGTGCATAATATACAAAGTCAAAGGATAAGTGTATTTCTAGAAATATGCCAAGTTGGAGGAAAAAAATGAATTACAGATTTTTCACCCCAAAAGAGACAAGAACTTAATGATTGCCAGAAATTGAGTGCAAATAGGATGTCCAGCATCTTTGTATAAAACCCATTTAGAGTGCTTCTGTAAAGAACGGAAATACTGAAAATTCCCCTTGAGGATATGGACTAGTCCAAAACGTGTCAGATATTTATTATCTACTGTAAGCAACAGCAACATAGGAGAAAACGTAATTTATAGCTCCTATTGTTGAAGTATACTAATTTGTATGTGTTTAAAAAAAAAAGTTCATTTTTCATGCCAGTGGTCTTTTAAAAACCAGCTGGGCGTTCTGGACGAGCTCAGCCCGTCCAGTACCGCCGCACTGGATTGCTCAGGCCCTGGTGGGCCGATTTGCATAATTTTTCGCGTTGATGACGTCAGTCCGATCGTCGACATGGCGACGGGGGAAGCCCATACAGGAAATCCCAATCAGAACGGGAGTTCCTGTTGGGTATTTGCGCCGGCGGCGATCGGAGGGGTGGGTGGGATAGCGAAGGGAGGGGGGAAGCAGGTAGCTAGCACTAGGCTAGCTACATGTTAAAAAAAAAATTACCCAAAAAAACCCTCCCGTGGCCGTGCGCCGCATATAATCAGAAAGCTAGGGAGGTTAAAAAGCAAACAGACACATTCATACAGTACATACAAACACAATCTTGTGGAGCTTCTAGATCCAGATGGACAGAGAGGTACAGGCCAGTCAACAGGACATTATGGTAGAAGAGAAGTACCAGAAGACAGCAGTGGTAATAGATATAGCAGCACCAAGTGAAAGCAGATTCCAGAGAGAGGAGTTTGAGAAGGTGGATAAGGAACAGAGCCTGAAAAGAAAAAAAGAAAACTAGGAAGATGTGGAAAGTGAAGGCCACAGTGGTTCCTTTCGTGGTAGGAGGGAGGACTCTGGACTGACTCCTGACCTGGGAGCGGGTCTCAAACAGATGCCAAGATCTGCATCAGAGCTCTCCATCCAGCAGTGCTAAGAACAGATAATAAACCATGCAGAGCCCTCAAGTCTCAACGCCTCTGGCAGAGAGCCTCAGTTTCAGGACCACATCAGTCAACACAGTGCAGAGGTGTAGCAATAGCCATAGTGGAAGTAGCAGCTGCTGGGGCCCTGGAGCAGAGGGGGCCCAGTGGGTACTTCATGTATTCACCATTAACTTGTGCTTTTTCACCCTCTGACTTAGTCTCAGTGCCCAAGAACTATGTTCAGTGTTGATTGCATGAGAATGTAAATTGCCCAAATACCCATTATCCATAGGGTAGGGAAGGTGGCATTGCTAAGTGCCTACATCTGAGAGCCCCATGGAAATTTTGCTATGGGGCCCCATGATCTCAAGCCATGCCAATGACAGTGTCAGAAATTCAGACCAACACCCCCCCCCCCCTCCCCCCCCCACCAATTCATTTTACCATTGCATATTTCCCATAACATTAGCACACCTATAATGCAACAAGATCAGTTAGTTAAGGTGATTGTCAGTATTACCTCTACAACGAGAATGTCATCACTGGGAATCTCCTCTATCTTCTTACCAGGTGTCCCATCCAGCTTTGTTAGCAGTTCCACAAGGAGTCTTCCTCTGTAAGCCACACCTTCTCCCTGTGCAAATCAATTTCAAATAGTCAAAAAGAGAACGGCTGTGTGATTTCAAAGTATGTCTTGAAGACAACTTTCTGTTTCGTTCAGTAGGCACCACCTGTTAGATGGGCTACAAAGAATATTACAATAATGATGGTATCTTGCAGGAAAAGAAGCACTGGCTGCATGCTCTCTCTGCAACCTCTCCATACAATGGTGTGAATACCCAGCTAGTTCCCAGTCTTTGAAAAAGGCAATCCTTCCAGCTCAGCTCTAAGCATTGCAGGGAGTAATGGCAACCCACATATCAGCTAGCTTATATATAGGTTATATAAAACATGTGCATGTTATTGTACAAAGTTCCTAACAGACCACAAACATGGACACCCCTGTATCACAGTCTGCCACTGGATTAAGCCAGGTGTGGAATACGGGGTGACAATGGCACCTGCTCTGTGCAGCTTATTACTCATGCAGCAAGGAAGGAAATTCCCAAGTAGTCTGTACTTCAACAACAGAGATTCCAGGCTTACAAAAAGCTTCAGTCAGTTTTCAAAATTCATAGCTGAGTGTGAATTGAAATAAAAGATAGTTTTTGATAACGCTGAAGTCTTCTGGAATAGCAATATACATTGTTCATGTCCTTTTTGATACATATTGGTCGACAAATATTTATGTGTGTATAGACCTGTGCTCCCTTATACATGTGTCTTTCCTATGTGGCTTTTTGAAAGGCGAGACTGTATCCAGAGGTTGATAGCCTGTATTTCCAATAGTTCTATAACTATACAAGTTTGTCGCAATTTTCAATGAAAGTGGAGTAATTTCAATGAAAGAGTAGTATCACTAACTAGCAAAGCTTGCCTCCGAAGCCCTTACAGGGGAACTGAAGTAAGAGGTATATGGAGGCTGCCATATTTATTTCCTATCAATCAATACCAGTTGCCTGGCAGCTCTGCTGAACTATTTCTATGCAGTAGTATCTGAATAACACCAGAAACAAGCATGCAGCTAGTCTTGTCAGATCTGACTTTAAAGTCTGAAACACCTGATCTGCTGCATGCTTGTTCAGGGGCTATGGCTAATAGTATTAGAGGCAGAGGATCAGCAGGGCTGCCAGGCAACTGGTATTGCTTAAAAGGAAATAAACATGGCAGCCTCCATATACCTCTTCAGTTCCCCTTTAAATCATCTTTCCCTTGGAAAGCTAAAGTAAGTCCTCAAAAGACTTCTTGAGCAACACTGTAGGCGAAGCAGCAGATTTCAGCATGTCTGCTGCCCGAATTACGTGTGTCAACCCCAAGTTGCTACAACTTGAAGATGCAATAGTAATTGGCACGGGCTCAGAGTTTGAGCAGGAGCAGTGTGAGCTGTTTTTTGGCTTCACCCTGTGCTACGAAATGCCCCTGTGCTAATAATGAATGGACTCCACTGCAGGATGCACTCAATACACCTAAGCCTTGCACTGCTCTAGTTCCAGGCAAGATACTGCGCATGGAATTTGAATGCTCTCCCCATTTTTAGTCTCCTTCAGACCATTATCCAAGTTGCCAACCTGGCACCTACACTATGGTAGAGAGGCTAGCTAGAGATGTTGGAGTTCTAATTTGGAAAAATGAATTAAGGGCTTTACTTCACTTCAGCACATTAGCTAGTGGACGAGGTCAGGTTTGTAGTCTATGTTTCGCTTCCGATGCCGCCTCCCTCCAAGCTGGAAGCATCGGAGTCGTGTGATGTGCGGCGTGAGTGACCTTCCCATAACCTTGTCCACTAGCTTCAGTGCTAAAGTGCACTGTTCGGCATAATTCAACTTTCTGAATGCAGGATCCTGAATTCGAACCACAACATTATTGGAGCACACCCTCTGAGGTACACCAATTGCTCAATGACCTCTGCAAAGCACTTTGGAGAAAGTGTCCGCGCTACATAAAGGCATTCAAAAATTTTCATAGTACCTTCCCGAAGTTGAGATCATCGTAGGGGTCAGGAAAGCCAGTGAATTCTCTCGGGCTCCCGTAGAGGTTCAGATAACAAGGGCCAAACGTGGGCAAAAACCCAACCTCCTTATCTGGTGTAGCTGATGGAGAGTAAGAGATCATGATAAGCATGGACAGCAAATGTAGGAAAACTATGTCCTTAAATAGGAGTTGCTCCTATATAATGTTGGTAGTAGTATGCTTTAAATTGGAGTACAATTTTCAATTTCCATATGCCTTGCTTAACTTGGATACATTCAATACAACATTGTCCCTCATATAAGAGCAACTTGTATTTTAGGAATAGCTTTCCATACAAGACGATGCTATTCTGTATCCCATTCATCTTTAGGTCTTTACCGCTAAACAGATTACAGAATAGTATAGCCTTGGGCAATCAAGAGCTTTGAAATCTACACACAAATTAAGAAATTAGTATTTTTAATATTCAGGGTGCTTTTTTTCCTGTGTAAATGTGAAGATCTGTCATTCTCAAGTGCAATCAGGCCAAATCTTATGCCTCCGGACTTGTCTGGATACGTGATGAGCTTATTGTATGCAAGTCATTGGTTCTGCGGTAAAACATGGAACACACAGCACATGGGCGATAAGCATTCATGTTATCAGCCAACACAGCAAATCGGATTGAGGGATATTTCACGTTTAGATTAGCTTATTGGATTAATTGTTTTGACAATCTGAGTTATGTAGCCGATTTTCCAGTAACACACAATGGCATGAGAAAAGCAATTAAGTTCATATGATATTACCGACTCTGGTTAGTCAACTGCTTGTTAAAGATTTAAAGTAAATGTCAATTTTAATAGGTACAACTTGCAATTAGAATTCTAAAAGAAAATTTTACCAAGGTAGGAAGGTGCCTGCAATTAGTTAAAAAGGTGCCTGAAATCACAGGATATGAGATAAACATGCATGTACAGTCCCAATCCTACAAAGATCTTCGCTGTGTTTTTTCCCTCACTGTAAGGGTTAAATATTCTGGGTTATAAATGACTCAATCTCTACTTTCAGATCTGATCCAGACATAACAAAAAAATTATTAAAAACTTTTGCTTTTTAACAAATTAAGAGTATGGGATTTTTAGTAAAATCTCATATAGAATTAGGACTATAGATACAATTGTTTATCTTCGTTTATTTTCATGTCAGGTTTCCTCTACGCAATAGAAATTTTAGTTATTTTAGGTTCTTTTGCATTCAGTACTGGTCTAAAGCAGGAGGCCAGCCAAAAGCATACAAGTAAAAACGGTGCTGTGATCATTTGGTTGACCCGGAAAACTGCAGGTATAACTACTGATCGTGTACTATTGGGCAATGGGAATATCGGTAATTTATTACAGATAACATCGCTAAGCCTATTCTCACATGAACCTTCCCCTCTATCGATACCTAACCAAACAACCCCCCCCCCCCCCTTGCAATTTATGCAGAGGTGTATCTAGGGAAAACAGAGACTATGGCAAACACTAGAGGAGGGGGCACACCGCCTATCATTTCAATGTGTAGTCTCGGTTGAACTGGTTTTGTCCAAGCTGAAGTATTTACGCCAATGTCTGTTCTTCCCTAGTCACTATAACCTCCCTCTGCGGATATCCACGTTGTGCGATTACGAAATATATTAGGTGCAACAAGCACTTAGATTACCTTCTGGCCTTCGTTATATGCGGTGTCTAAATCCCATCATTTAATCACTATGATTGAATTGCTTATGTGACATGACCCTATGGCGAGTAACCTAGCCCCAAAGCCATGCACCTGCCTGTATGAGAGAACGGGTGGCTCTGTAGGAAGTGCAAATGTCACAACATAGATTTAGCCCTAGGTGTGCATGCACTATTACTTTGCACCAATTATCCAGTTCACACGCCACCACTGGATCTCTGATGCAGGCGGCAGATGCGCAACTCTGTGCTAGGCATGGGCACTTTAGATTCATGCAGTAGGGAAAAATATTTTTCTGTATTATCGAATGAAACATTGAAAGGGGGTGGGAGGGTGTTGTAGAGCATGAGATATCCTTATAAGGTGAAATATTTTAAAAAGGGAACCTGTAAGTAACTACAGATTACAACTGCTCAGATGTGACTCTATGGGCCCCCCTGTCCACTGCCGCTAACAAGTGCTCGGCTGGTGCAAGAGAGCAACTGGCAGGTGGTGAATTCACAGCCTGCAGCTGCCAGTGTGAAAGAGCCCTAAAACTACAAAAACAAAAATGCAAGTCTTATTAGATCACAACTGCTAAATTAAATCTTTAAATCTAAGCCAGAATTTCAAGAAAAAGAGAATTTGGGAGTTTTACATCAACCCTAAAGCAATGCAGAGCACACTTCTCTATACCTTGAAGCCTTCTTTATTGTTTCCGTGGATTTCCAGGCAGAGTGCATACAGCAGTGCTGAGCACTAACCCATACCAACCAATCAGCATCATGTAAATTAATGCATGTGTGTAGACGATCACTCAAGCCAAGTGAAACGAATCAGTGGTGTACTCTCCTAGTTCACTGATCCTTAAGGTGGCCACTAACGGTCAAATTTCTAGTGAAAAATCGTTCAATTGGATTTTGGTCAAACCAAAATTTGGATTTTCTTGTTGATTGTGATAGATAGGAAGCAAAAATTGGTTCGTTGATGGTGTAGTGAACGATTTTTCTTCCGATCAGAATTTGATGGCCCAAACGATTTTTCGCTAGAAATTTGATCGTTAGAGGCCACCTTTAAAGGACAATTGTAACGAGAGGGACATGGAGGCTGCCATATTTATTTCCTTGCAAGCAATACCAGTTGTCTGGCTGTCCTGCCAACTCTCTGTGTCTAATACTTTTAGCCTGAGGGCCCATACACACTAAGGCGATTAGCGGGTCATTTACCACTAATCACCAGCGATCGCTAGCGCTTTTTAAAGCTCTAGTGCAATGTTAACTATACGGCTGTGATCTCACTGCCGTGATCGCTGGAGATTTGCCCTGAACGCTCTATATGCAGCATTTTTGAGCGATCACGATTGAAATACATTGCGATCGCTCAAAACCGCAAAAATGTCCTGTAAAATATACGCATTAATCGCGTAGAAAAACGCCCGCGCTAATCACTAGCTTCTTGCAATCTCAAGTGTGACCGGGGCCATAGACCCTGAGCAAGCATGCAACAGGTCAGGTGTTTCTGGCATTATCGTCAGATCTGACAAGTATAGCTGCATGCTTGTTTCTGGTGCGATTCAGACACTACTGCAGCCAAAGAGAACAGCAGGGCTGCCAGGGAACTGGTGTTTAATAGGAAATAAATATGGCCCCTTCCTTATTCTTCTCACTCCAGTTGTCCTTTAATGATCACCCAATGTTTAATTATACCTGGGGGTGTCTGCACAGTGCAAAAATATACATGATCCTTTGCTAGTGGATATTTTGTTGAGGGCCAGTCCATGATCAGTGGGCACGAGTTACTGCACATCACTGCTCTATATGCATTCACATAATCCCATGTTCAGCAGAACACCATGATTGGCAGTATGGATAGTTAAATCACTTGTGGTATCAAGTACATTTCACATTAATTTTGGTAGATAAGAGATCAATGGTTCCCAGCCTTTTCCGTCATGTGTCAATGAAACTTCCAGCTATTATATTATGCAGGTCCTGATTTACTAAGGTATTCCAAGACAGGAGAACAAATGAGAAAAGGAGAGCCCAGGTTTAAATGAAATAAAACAAATCTCATTATTAAGGGATTTCAATCCTTATTTGGGTCATATGACCCTGCTGACAGGGTCATATGCATAGTATTGACACCACCCACCCCCTTCACCGGCACTCACCTAGTGACATACCAGCTGCTGGACAGGAAGTAGGTTAATGGGATTCCCGGGTTTCCCTGGCGTATTTCCGTCTTTTTACGCATGCGCGCCACACCACCACCGACATTTAAAATCCCTGCATCACCCATTGACTTAAGATTACTACCGACGCATCTGCGTCACAGCAGAAGTCCAACAGTAATGTGTCGTAGACTTTGCAGTGCTTTGCCAGCAGTTCTGGCACTTATGGCCCCATTGCATTACCATGTGGTAAAACAGGGTAGCACAATGAACAAGTGTAAAAGGGGCCTTAGGGCTCATTCGCACTAAGGTTGATTTGCAGTGTTCTCCCGCAAGCGAATTTGGAGAAATTCTATTGAAAATCAACAGGCTGCTTCTGATTTTGAGGGGTGGGGGTTGGATGAGGGGAGAGGCAGCACCGGCTACATTTTTTCACATATTGAAGCATCGTATCACCATAGCCATGTATGGCATGACTACAAGGTTTCAGATTCGTGCAGAATGGTGGTATAGTGTATGGCACTTTCGCCATTCAGCGCTGGGTGCCCGGTTAAAATCCCTGGTTTTTATGTTCTCCCCATGTCTGTGTGGGTTTCCTCCAGTTAATTAACACCCCCCCCCCCCCCCCCGAAAAAACAACTATGACGGATATGGGACTATGGCAGGTATTAGATTGTGAGCCCCTCTGAGGGACAGTTAGTGACAAGACTGTATATACTCTGTAAAATGCTGTGGAAGATGTCAGCGCTGTAGAAATAATAAAAAAAATAAAATTCTTGCATCAGCACAAGTGCCAGTGTCTTTCTCAGAGTCTGATGCAGACACAAGTGGAAACGTACCTTAAGGCTCATTTCCATTAGTGGCAATACAGAGTAGTTCCTTGCATGCAACTTTAGATGGAGAATTCAATTGAAATCAAACAACTGCTTTTGAATGTGCATGCAGGGAAAATGAAATGTACGGTCGTCATTTTTTCACATTACACTTTTTAATGCCCATGGGCTAGAAGGATTTGGATGCGTACTCCCATCAGAACAGGTGGCGGCATGCGTCTTGGAGAGGCACAGCAGCACAAATGACAACAACCCCTTAAACGATCCTCAATGTTATCTGCGATGACAATTATCTGAGGTGACAATTGCAGGCTTCCCAATACCAAGAAGATTTCAGTAAATCAAAGCCAGCTTAGATGGATCTCACGTTCTCCAACCCTGAAAAACCTCAGTAAATCAGGCCAATATCATTCCTTCATTGTTAGAGACCATTATATAATTTACAATATCAAAGGCCAGGAAATCTAATGTAGATATTGTGGGTTTTTACTAGGTTTGTGTTCCCTTTGGGGAGATTTTTCTTCAACTCCTGTCCCTTGAATATCGATTGTTTTAACACAAACCCTTGTGGACCAGAGGTCAGGAAATGAGTGATGGGATGGCGAGGCACAGAGTTCCAAAAAGAATGTTCCATATGAAGGAATCTGTTCCATTGTGGCTAGATTTACCCCCAACTAGGACAGGAAGTAAGACATTTTCCTAGAGTTGGTCTTCAAGAAGCAAGAATTAAACTGCTGGAAAGTGCTGACACATGACCTGTACTGTCGCTACACACAGCTTTGGAACCACTGTATTGGATATTGAAATGCATGCAGAAGAATGAATCATTAGTACAAAGCAGTTAGTATTTCACAAATGACAAATGAGAATTTAACAGACAGCATGCATATCAGACAAGACTGGATCCATTTGTAGACCTGAATAATTACACTGGAAAACTAAAGTGTGGGATATGGTATGCCAGAAACAGAGGTCTCCTGTCACTTGGTCTTGATCCATAGGACGGCCACATTCTCAGATTCAGGCCAATTCAGAAAAACATTTGAGCACAGGACAGATGTTTCCCTTGCTATGTTGGGTAGAAACGGACAAGCAGAAAATTCTCAGCTGATGCAAATTTTATGCAACTGTATTCAGCTTTGAATGGGACCAATCAAATGCAGTAACTGATTCTGATTGGTTTGATTCTAAGCTGCTAACTTTGCACATTTACAAAATGTTTATCAACTTGAAATGAACATCTCATTGACCAGGTGTAATGTTGGCTACGAAGCATGGAATAGTAGACCAAACTGATTGCTACTTTCTCTGTTTTTAAAGTTTGAGCTAATTTAGATTCAGAATAGCTCATTGTATACAGTCATGCAATGATGATGCAAAGCTGATCGGATTCCATCAAGCCCAACCTCCCAAGCCAATGTAGGGTTTCCCTTTCCTGATAAATATACCAAATACACCCCAAACTCCCAGCTGATCAAAAAAGCCAAAAACAAAACCGTAGTGCTGCCAAAAGCTGCCAAACAAGAGCAGGCTTGTTTGGCTGCAAATTCTATATCTGCATTTAAATGGTGCTTAGATGCTTTCCTTGCGTTGAAAGACATCCATGGCTAGAATTACTAGGTAATGCCCAGTGGTGTTGATCCAGGGATTTTATCGGATTGCCATCTGGATCTGGAGACGAGAAGGATATTTTTCCCTTTTGGGGCAAATTGGACAATGCCTTGTAAGGGTTTTTCACCTTCCTCTGGATCAACAGGGATATATGAGGGAGCAGGCTGGTGTTGTACCTTATTCTCTGGTTGAACTAGGTGGACGTATGTCTTTTTTCAACCCAAATAACTATAACTTTCACAATTGCACTGACTGCTGTAACCTCATTGGATTGGATAGTGAACACTAACTGGGTTTGCAAGTGATCTTATCATGGAAGCTGTTTGGACATTCTAAACAGGGCTACAATGATCCAGTCACCTTTATAGAGTTTTGAAGAAGTAGAGAGTACACACAAATATTGTAAATAGAATAATTCCTTCATGCCCCAGTGCCAAAACTGTTTTATATGTACATGCCTTTTTTTGTTTTGCTTCACCAAAAGAGTGTAAGCGAGCAACCCATAGCAACCAATTGTGATCCACAGATTGAAAAGGTGAAATCGGATTGGTTGCCAAAAGTTACTGAACATCACTGCCCTTAAAATTTTTCATTAGCCCCAACAGACTAATCTACAGTTTGGGCAGTGGGGTGGCAAATCAGGATAAATCAAGTCACACCACAGTATACACCTTCCAGTGCTGAAGACCCAACTCCCGTTGTGTCACTGTCTATATTGTAAAAAGAAAACCGTTAAACATTTTATGATGAACAGCAGCAGGAGAACAACCATAACATTTATTGCAGTTTATCCAAATGGCAATCAAGTAATAAAAGAATTAAAAAACAAACAAACAAAAAAAAACAGAAGAGCTCCCCTCCCCCCATAAAAAAAAAAAAAAAAAATACAACCTATACCCTAACGTTCCAGCTTAAACCGTGACAGTGCCCTCTCCCATTTTATTAACCCACACCATCACTACAGATGCTGCCAGTTACATCACCTCCAGGTGGCGTGACACTCGACATGCTGCTTGACCAACCACGATGGAAAACTGCAGTGAGGTTTGGAGTGAAGAATTTAAATGACAACTACAAAATCTGGATGTTGCTCAAGACAACATATTGACAAGAGCGGCACAGTCAGACATAAGAACAAAGCTACAACTTCCAGAAACATACACAAAATAGTTTACAGGACACCTGAACAGAGATAGGGAGGCCATATACAATGCAGATAAAAGTGATGGGGTCCGCACAATGTCTCTATAGATTAGTTTATTAGGGACATATCCCAAAACAGCAAATTGAGCACACAGCTAACAGGTTTCGGACCCAACCTGGTCCTTAATCAGCCAGTGCCTATGATTAAAGGAGTCATCAGGCAATATAATCTACCCCCCCGATCTACTTACCTGTGGCTTCCTCCAGCCGCTTGCAGTGGACATGTCCCACGCCACAGCTCCGCTCTGAGCCGCCAGCCTGGGGTTCCTGCTGGTGCAGAGGGCAACCTGGAGGTTGTCCTCTACTGCGCCTGCGCCACTGTCAATCAAGTCCACGTTATCCAGATTGTACTGCGCAGGTGCAGTTCTGCATCTGCGCAGTACAGTCTGGACTTGATTGACAGCAGCACTAGCACAGGAGAAGTAGAGAACGTCTGGTGAGACACCATGCAGGGACCCCAGGCAGGAAGCTGAGAGTGGAGTTGTGGCGTGGGACATGGTCAACTGCAAGGGGCTGGAGGAAGCCCCAGGTAAGGAGATCGGGGGGCAGTTTATAGTGCCTGATGACTCCTTGAAGGACCAGTTTGGGTCCGAAACCTGTTAGCTGTGTGCTCAATTTTCTGTTTTGGGACATGTCCCTAATAAATGAATCTATGTAGACATTGTGCGGACCCCCTCGCTTTTAACTTTACTTCGTTTAGGTGTGGCTCTGCTTGGTCCAGCACTTAGTCTGTTGAGTGTAGCGGACACCTTCATTGCATATACAATACAGGTTGCCTGGCTTCCTGCTAATCTCTTTGGTTGCAATAGTATCTGGATTACACACCTGAAAGAAGCATGCGGCTAATTTAGCCAGATTACTGTCAGAAACATCTGACCTGCATGCTTATTCAGGTTCTATAGCTAAAAGTATTTGAAGAAGATGATCAGCAGGAAAGTCAGGCAGCTGTTATTGTTTAAAAAAAAAAAAATATGGCAGACTCCATAGCCCACTCGCTTCAGGTGTCCTTTAAAGTGTAAAAATGTTAACGTCTTCCCAAAAGAATAAACACAACATACTGTACTCAATTGGCATAAATAAAAAGACCGCTTTATTCAACACAAGAAACCTGTATACTGTATTTTCAGGGATCTCCTGCTTTGTGATTGAACATGTGCTTTACAGTTTCAGTAGCGATAGCTCAAAAGCATAACTGAACCTGATGAATAAAGCTCCAATATGCCAATTACACAAAACAGGTTTCCTTTGTGGGTACAAGCAGTCCCTTCATTTTATAATATAAATAATAAAGCTGAAAGCTTTGTTCACCACTTGGCCAAGTGCATTGCTCCCCTCCTTACCCCGCCCACAGGAAGCTGCTCAGTTATTACCGTAGTCATTGTCCCTCCTCCCCTCCCGATAGCTTATAGTACAGTGCTCAATACCCACAATGCCTAATGCAAGAAAAGCTTGCTCCAAACATGAGACACAAATAGTGCGTGTACACACCTTTATATGACTATTTTAATGTTAGGCAGGAAATCTTATCATCCCAAATCAAAACGTCCTTCCATTTCAACAATTTGGTTAGGCGACCATCATCTAACGCATAGATGTCAAACTCTGGCCTACGGTCCAAATCTGCCCGCAGAATCATCAAAATTTGTCTATCACGTGGTTTCCCTACTTGTCATTATATTTGGCCCACCCTAGACCACCAGGTATTAGAGGTGAAGCCCAAAAGCACCAGGAAAGCCATATGGGGGAGGGAGAGGTAAAGCACTAGGCCCCAGGGAATTTTATAGGGGAGGAGGTGGGGCACCAGGGAACTGTTTAGAAGTGGGAGGAGGCATTAGCAGGGCCAGCTCTAGACTTTTTGCCACCTGAGGCAAACGTGTCAGGAGGAACAAATCACCCCCCCCCCCCCCATTGGAATGATCACACAGCAGCCGACAACTTGCACCACACAATAGCTGCGGTGAGCCCCTCAGAAAACACCCTCAGTATAGGAAGGTAGCCAGGTTTAGGTGCCCTCAGTATTGGTAGCTAGGTACAATTACCCCCAGTATAAGTTAGCCAGGTACAGTTGCCCCCAGTACAAGTTAGCCAGGTACAGTTGCCCCCAGTATAGGTTGGCCAGGTACTCGTCACTTCCTGTTTCTGCCTGGTGCTGTCCCCACACTTCTGCCGCCTGAGGAAGTCGCCTCACTTGGCTTCATGGGCGGACCAGGTCTAGGCATTAGACAGCCAGGGAACTGTATAGGGGAGGGAGGCATTAGTCACAAAGGAACATTTATTAGGGAGGAAGGTGGCCACTAGACATTGAGGTTGGCCTGCGACTTTGTCCCAGTGTTACATTTTGGCCCACATTGTATTTGAGTTTAAACACCCATGACTTGTGCAGAAATGTGCAGAACATTTAGATTAGAAAAGTCATTTGTTAGCGCTATTCAATGTACAATATTTAAGAGAGACTACCAAACAGCGGGCAAGGGATTTTCCTGTGCTAGTAAACGGCAGTCAGGGCTTGTTTCCACTGTTGCGACGCGATTTCGGCCGCATTCCGACGCTTGTAAAAACGCATGCGGATGCGTTTCCACATGCGTTTTTACCCGCGATTTCGCATGGCAGGGTGCCATGCGAAATTAACCATGACACTGCCAGGGCTAAATAAAATTGAAAAAGGTGCGAAATCGCACGCGAAATCGCGGGTAAAAACGCATGTAACAAACGCATGCGTTTTTACTATTAAATACATTAGCGGCGATTCGCACGGATTCCCGACGCAGGCGAAATCGTTGGCTCTTTTGTGCGTTTTTTTCACGCTGAAAAAAACGCACCTCAACAACGCTACAGTGGAAACAGGCCCATCCACTTGTATTACATGTGCGGATCTGCATGCGTTGGACGCATGCAGATTCGCGATAGTGGAAACGAGCCCTCAGACTAAAAAAGCCCTGTGCAGGAACTGATCAACTAAGTATTAAAAGAAAAAAAAAAATAGAAAAAGAAACAAGTTACTGATTTATCTCACCTTCCATATCACTGCCCGAAGATGCAATTTTAGACAAGCTCAATATAGTTGTTCCAACTGCATCATTCTTGGTGAGTCTGTCCCTGCATAGAGAAACACAAAACAATATTAGTTGATCAAAGTGCATTAATGAGAAATTAATACAAAGTAAGTTCAGTTTATAATCTGAAGTGTATCATCTGGTTTAGTTTGTTAAAAGCAAACCTGTGGAAGATTCAGCAGACTATGTTATGCACTTAGACACTTCCCCCTTGCTGATACTGCTTATTCTGCTCCCTCCCCACATGGCCTGATACACCTGCCTCCCCTCCTCACAGCACAATGCTGTACCACTCAGCCCCTTCCTAGCACGGTAGGACGCTGCACACTCAACCACACTTCCACCATGTCTGGATGCTGCGCACTTAGCCCCTTCCCACCATGGCAGGATGCTGCGCCTTAAAGAGGAACTGTGGTGAAAATCTTAAAATTTAAAACACATACAAATAAAAAGTATATTTCTTCCTGAGTAAAAATCTCCTATGTTGCTGTCACTTACAGTAAGTAGTAGAAATCTGATCTTACCAACAGATTTTGGACTAGCCCATCTTCTCATAGGGGAGTTCCTAGGGTTTTCTTAATTTTTAAAAGCACTTGGTGAATGACATTTGCTCCGTCCAACTGCCAAAATAGTGTGCAGTGAGCAGGGAGGCTGGCCAGCATCATTGTGTTAATAATTTTCATGTAATGTCTATATAAAAGAATAAAGGCCATGCTCAGAATCACCCATGAAGAGATGGACTAGCCCAAAACCTGTCAGTGATTGAAGATTTCTACTACTTACTGTAATTGACAGGAACATAGGAGAAAAGTAATTTACGACTCATTTTACTCTGGAAGAAACATACTTATTTGTATGCGTTTTAAATTTTATGATTTTCGCGACAGTTCCTCTTTAACCATTTAACGGCAAGCATACGTATTAAAACGTCATGCTTTCCCCTATTAATGGCAACATGACGTTTTAATACGTCGCGCGTTCCCGCCGCCGCTCCGCACGTGTCCGCGCCGCTACCGCCGCCGTTTCCGTCGGGTTCCCGTGCTGGGTGATTGGGGAAGAGGACCGAGCGGTCCTCTACCCAATCGCACTGCCTGGAGTGAATGGACGCGACCGCGAACAGCGGCCGCATCCATTCACAAAACAGGAAACTGTCACAGTTGCTAAAATGTAAAAAGAAAAAAAACTTCCTAATGGGAGAGTGTTCACTAGCGCCATCTTGTGGCCAAAAAGTATATTGCACATACAGGCAAATACATAATATCCACACAATATTAATAAAATTAAATTACATTTCCACCCTTTCCCCCCCTCAAAAAAAACCGACTTTAAAAAAAAAAATCAGCTATAAATAAATAGTTGCCTTAGAGACTCAGCTTTTTTAATCTATATTGTATGAGGGAAAAATAATTTTACTTTATTACATAGGGGCTTGTAATTATGGCCAGAACAAAAACAAAACAAAACAGAAAAACACCACCTATATTTCAAAATAATATATTGTCGCCATACATTGTGATAGGGACATAATTTAAACTGTTTAATAATCGGGACTACTGGGCAAATACAATGTGTTGGTTTTATCAACAGGAGCATGTTTAATTTTAAAACTATAATGGCTGAAGACTTAGAAATAACGATTTTTTCCCATTTTTTTTGTATTTTTCCAATTAAAATGCAATTAGAATAAAAAAATTCGTAGCAAAATGTACTACCCACAGAAAGCCTAATTGGTGGCGAAAAAAACGAGGTATAGATCATTTCCTTGTGATAAGTAGTAATATAGTTATTAGGGAATAAAAGGGAGGAGCACTGACAGGTGAAAATTGCTCTGGTCCGTTAGGGTAAAAACCCTTGGGGGTGAACTGGTTAAATATCGCACAATCTACTCCTTCCCCAAGAGCAAGATACAGTGCACTGAGCACCCCATCTACACTTAAGTTCCCCCTTCACTGCAAAACACCATGTTCCAAGATCCCTAAGAGCTTCCGCCACTAAGCAAAGTACCACACTCTGAGCTGCACCCTTCCCTCAGCAACATACCTCACTCATTCCCACACAGCAAAATACTACGTGCTTTTTATTCTTTGTACAAGGTTTGCCTCACAGTGTGAGCATTCCGGCTCTCATTTAAAAAATGAATCAAAATAAAAAAAAAAATGGTGGCCTGTGAGAAGTGAGAACCCAACCTCCAAGTAGCTTCCAAAACCCGGACTGCATATATGGTGCACAGCTGGCTGCAGGATTTGGAGGGAGGGGAGGTGGCGTTCCCAGTATCAGATGAAGACAGGAGATGGAGAGCAGTGACACCACCTGTGCTAACTCTAAACCAGGGGTAGGGAACCTATGGCTCGGGAGCCAGATGTGGCTCTTTTGATAGCTGCATCTGGCTCACAGACAAATCAGTAGAGATTGATTCACTAAGCTACACTGCTCAAGAAGCGCAGCTTAGTGTGGAAGCGTGAGTAACATTTTCAAAGTAAGCACGCTACTGCTGTAGCATGCGCTACTAGCTTACTATCGCTCCCTCAAACTAACGGCCGCTCCAATTGTACTTGTATTTAGTTTGAAACACTGTATGGCTCTCACGGAATTACATTTTAAAATATGTGGCGTTTATGGCTTTCAGACAAAAAGGTTCCTTACGCCTGGTCTAAAGGCGTACAGGCCGGGTACCCAAGTACTTTCGAATAAGCTTAATAGGCAAAGCATTGCTCTATAGGTTGGCAATAGAGTTGGGCCGAACCTCCGATTTTAGGTTCGCGAACCGGGTTCGCGAACTTTCGCGGAACGTTCGGTTCGCGTTAAAGTTCGCGAACCGCAATAGACTTCAATGGGGATGCGAACTTTGAAAAAAAAAAAAATTATGCTGGCCACAAAAGTGATGGAAAAGATGTTTCAAGGGGTCTAACACCTGGAGGGGGGCATGGCGGAGTGGGATACACGCCAAAAGTCCCCGGGAAAAATCTGGATTTGACGCAAAGCAGCGTTTTAAGGGCAGAAATCATATTGAATGCTAAATGACAGGCCTAAAGTGCTTTAAAACATCTTGCATGTGTATACATCAATCAGGTAGTGTAATTAAGGTACTGCTTCACACTGACACACCAAACTGTTCACTGAACAGAACAGGTATACAGTGGCGGGTTCACTGAACAGAACAGGTATGCAGTGGCGGGTTCACTGAACAGAACAGGTATGCAGTGGCGGGTTCACTGAACAGAACAGGTATGCAGTGGCGGGTTCACTGAACAGAACAGGTATGCAGTGGCTAGTTCACTGAACAGAACAGGTATACAGTGGCGGGTTCACAGAACAGGTATGCAGTGGCAGGTTCACTGAACACAACAGGTATGCAGTGGCGGGTTCACTGAACAGGTATACAGTGGCGGGTCCACTGAACAGAACAGGTATACAGTGGCGGGTCCACTGAACAGAACAGGTATACAGTGGCGGGTCCACTGAACAGAACAGGTATACAGTGGCGGGTTCACAGAACAGGTATACAGTGGCGGGTCCACTGAACAGAACAGGTATACAGTGGCGGGTTCACAGAACAGGTATGCAGTGGCAGGATCACTGAACAGGTATGGAGTGGCAGGATCACAGTACAGGTATGCAGTGGGCTGAGGGCTCACTGAACAGAACAGGTATGCAGTGGCAGGATCACTGAACAGGTATGGAGTGGCAGGATCACAGTACAGGTATGCAGTGGGCTGAGGGCTCACTGAACAGAACAGGTATGCAGTGGCAGGATCACTGAACAGGTATGCAGTGGCAGGATCACAGTACAGGTATGCAGTGGGCTGAGGGCTCACTGAACAGAACAGGTATGCAGCCAGGAAGAAGTTAAGCCTAACTAATCTTTCCCTATATGAGAGACTGCAGCAGCTCGCCCTACTCTCACTAATGCAGGCACACGAGTGGCCGTAATGGCCGCCGCTGCCTGCCTTATATAAGGGGGGGTGGGGCTCCAGGGGCTAGTGTAGCCTAATTGGCTACACTGGGCCTGCTGACTGTGATGTAGAGGGTCAAAGTTGACCCTCAGTGCATTATGGGGCGAACCGAACTTCTTCCGCAAAAGGTTCGCGTGCGGTACCCGCACGCGAACCACCTACGTTCGCGCGAACCACGTTCGCCGGCGAACCGTTCGGCCCAACTCTAGTTGGCAACGTTATGATAATAAGTAACTTACCAATCAAAAACCGTCAATTTGATATTCTCACACACAGAGGGAAACTGCAAAAAACACAAACAAGTAAGTATGTTCACATAGGAAACACCAAAGCATTTGTCTGTACACTTATGTGCAACTAACCTTTATTTGCAGATTGACAGCCTGGTTCCACTCCGGATTAGCATTCTTCTCAATGATCTTAGTAGAGACCTGTTAAAAAATGCGTTGGAATATTTTTAAAAAGTTCTAAAACCACACAGATGCACAAACATACTCCGTGCTGGATTTGAACATTTTACTGCCCAAGGCCCACTGTCACCAGTCCATTTGCCCCATCCTGTGCTCCACCGCCCTGTGTTGTGATTCCCCCTCATCCTGTGCTCCATTGTTCGCCCCTGTGGAAGCAGCGTGGCCAAGGTCAGGGTCTGTGACCGCTGCACTTTACACATTTGGCAGTTTAATTACCCGAGTGTGCAAGCTGCCCGCCCCTTGCTTTGTGGCCTTGCCTCAAATCCAGCCATGTCACTGGAGATCTTGGTCTAATGTGGAATAAGCCCCATCACCGTGAAACACCAAGCGCCTCCCTGCACATTTCCTTCAGAATCCTTTTGCGCCATTTGTAAATTCTGTGATGTGGCAGAGATCTTAGATCAAATCTCTTAGGGCTCGTTCCCACTGTTGCGACGCGATTTCGGCCGCATTCCGACGCTTGTAAAAACGCATGCGGATGAGTTTCCGCATGCGTTTTTACCCGCGATTTCGCATGGCAGGGTGCCATGCGAAATTAACCATGACACTGCCAGGGCTAAATAAAATTGAAAAAGGTGCGAAATCGCACGTGAAATCGCGGGTAAAAACGCATGTAACAAACGCATGCGTTTTTACTATTAAATACATTAGCGGCGATTCGCACGGATTCCCGACGCAGGCGAAATAGTTGGCTCTTTTGTGCGTTTTTTTACCGCTGAAAAAAACGCACCTCAACAACGCTACAGTGGAAACAGGCCCATCCACTTGCATTACATGTGCGGATCTGCATGCGTTGGACGCATGCAGATTCGCGATAGTGGGAACGAGCCCTTAGTGTCCATCACCAGCAATGAAAATTGAAAGTGATCATACAACTATTGGTATACAAGCAATATTTCTCAACCAAGGTCCCCAGAGAACTTTGTAGGAGTCCCCCGGCATTTTTTCCCTTTGGAGATGAGCTGCCTCAACTGGCAGGTTTAGAAACTATCAAAATACCATCCCTAGCTTCTCAATTCCCTCTTCACTCATATTCTGCCCATCCCGAATTGTAGCCTAACTACTTGTTCATCACTGGTGCAAATGGCCACGGCACGGTTATGACACATTACACTGGTGACAAATAATCATGTGGAATGTCAGAACTAAGAGTGTGAGTCCAGCAGATAAAAATTAAAGAGAAAAAAACACTAACACTGGGTTAATAGAATGGGGAGTGCAATAATGGAGGGCATGAGGTAGATGCTCTGTAAAGGCAAAAACATGGAATGTGGATTACTACAATAGAAAAAAGTGTTAAAGCAGACCTGAACTCAGAATTTCTCCGCTCTAAAAGATAAGCAACAGCATACAGGGTACATTTCTCTCAGTTTGCCTTGTTTCTTGTGCAAGAGTTCTACTTTAAGCCTAACTTTTAATTACCAAACCTACTATAGGATAAATTCCCTCTCCCTCTGTTAATGCAGGGGGTCCCTGAGATCCGAAAAGGTTTTCAAGAGCTCCTCCAGGGTAAAAAGTTTGAGAAATCCTGGTTTAGATAGTTAAGCTGCTCAAACACGAATAGACTGCAAAACAAATCAACTCCTCTCTGATCTGGATCAATTCCTACCACACACAGCACATCGATTTCAATAGGTAATATATTGAAAATCAATCGAACCCCTGTGTAGCACTGTTTGATGTAGTGCAACACTATGGGCTGAAGATCTGCCTCCACTCTTGCCCCACCCCCAATTGACCTAGATCTTTCATCCTGTTGGAACACGTCTTGGTCAAATTTGATTGAAAATGGATCAGTTGGACGTGGAGGAGACATGGAGCAGATTCCATCATAGTGATTGAATAGGACAAGAATTGAACTGGAAAAATCCATAAGCATATGTGCACCTTAAACGATGGTATAAAAAAAAAAAAATCAGTTTTAATCACCTGGGGCTTCTACCAGCCCCCTGCAGCCGTCTAAGTCACTCACAGATCCTCCTGTCCCCCGCCGCCAGCTAGTTTTGTTTTCCCCCCGACAGGCTTACTGCAGATGCGCAGGCCTGGCCTTGCGTCTCTGTGTTCCCATCCGCAATAGCGTCCTGTGGAGGTGCAGGATGCCATTGCGGACGGGAACAGAAAGAAGGCTACGCGTGGCCAGGCCTGTCGGTGAAAAGAAACTAGCTGGCAGTGAGGGACAGGAGGACCTGTGTGTGACTGCGAGGGCACGGGACGGCTGCAGGGGGCTGGTAGAAGCCCCAGGTGAGTAAAACTGATTTTTTTTACCATTGGCTTAAAGGGACACTGTAGGGGGGGTCGGGGGAAAATGAGTTGAACTTTCCCAGGGCTTCTAGTGGTCCCCCGCAGAAATCCTGTGCCCGCGCAGCCACTCACCAATGCTCCAGCCCCGCCTCCGGTTCACTTCTGGAATTTCAGACTTTAAAGTCTGAAAACCACTGCACCTGCATTGCTGTGCCCTCGATCCTGGTGATGTCACCAGGAGCATACTGCGCAGGCCCAGTATGGTCTGTGTCTGCGCAGTACGCTCCTGGTGACATCAGCGGGATTGAGGACATGGCAACGGAGGCGCAGTGGTTTTCAGACTTTAAAGTCTGAAATTCCATAAGTGAACCGGGGGCGGGGCCGGAGCATCGCTGAGTGGCTGCGCGGGCACAGGATGTCTGCGGGGGACCGTTCGAAGCCCTGGGTAAGTTCAACTCATTTTCCCCCGACCCCTACAGTATCCCTTTTAAAGTGTATCTATGACTTTTAAAAAGCAGAAAGTTGGATACTTACCTGAGTAGAGGGAAACCCCTGGATAAAACCCCTCGAGCCCACCTTTCCAGTGCTGGGACCCTCTGAACCTATTCGTCAAGGGCTTGACAATCAGTTTTTCACAGCCGCACTCCCGCCCATGAGCGAGCAGTGCGCAATAGAACAAACACAGCCACTCGTGTACGGCCTTTTCCTCTGAACTACTGAGCAGGCCGATGCTGTACCTGTGTGGCTGCACTCTTACATGGATGGGAATCCAGTCATGAAAAAGAGGGGTTTGGCAACCAGCAGTGGGCTGCAGGATGATCAGAAAAGCGTCTGGAGGATCCAGAGGCTTCCCTCTACTGAAGAAGGTACATCACTTTTTTTCCCCTTTTAAATTTACTGTTTTGCTTTAAAAGGGAACCAGAGTGTGAGACATATGGAGGCAGCCGTATTTATTTCCTTTCATTTCAGAAACACTTGATATGCTGCATGCTTGTTCAGGGTCTATGGTTAAAAGTATTAGAGGCAGGTGATCAGCAAGACAAGCAATGTGCATGGTTTAAAAGAATAAATATGTCAGCCTCCATGTGTTTCTCACCTCGGGTTCCCTTTAAGGACTTCATTTAGCATTTGGGTTAAACTTCTTTTCCGCGCCAGGATGTCTATAAAGTTTAAGAGTTACTTTTTACCTTTTTCCCAGCAAATGACACTTCTACAAATGGGTCAACCAAATTCTTCTTGTCAGAGTCTGCCCCGAAAAGTTCTTTTACCGACTGTGCAAAAGCATCGTCCACTGTGGAAGCAAATAGAGTTAAAGTAAAGGATATGTCTGCCATTCTTTCAGATTTTCATTTTAATCCTCCAGTATATTACTCAAATTAAATAAACTGAACTGGTACAATTGTGTTAATATTTCCCAAGTCTAACTAAAAAAAAAAAAAAAAAAACCCGACATTTTGAGATAGGTGAAAAAAATAATAGTTTTTTAGATATGGGTTTCATTTAGACATTAGAATAATTAGATAAGGTGCCCATACATGTTTTTTTTCCATTAAAACCATAAGAGGTGACTGAATTAAAATCTAAAAATACATCCAAAAGGTAATAAAAGGGGGCCAAATTAGTTTTTTTTTTTAATCCCTAGTTCCGTAAAAAGGACAAGCGGACATGAAGTAGATGGAGGAAGGGAAATTAACTTTTTTTCCCTATGTCCACAGCTACGATTGCTGCTTGTGAGAAGGTGACAACTAGATTTAGGCCCCTTTCACAGTGCGATGTTACAGTCGCACATTACAAAAGGTTTCAACACAGACTAACGCACAGCAATACTAAGTATGTGCGACATTCACAGTGCACACGTTGCATTTGTGTGTAGTGTAGAAAGTGCTGCAAGCTGTGCGTTTAGCAATGAATCTGCTGCGTTATTTGTGTTGCACGCTCAGTAATGTTTTTTTATTTTAAAAAAAAAATGTTACGCATGCGCCGTTTTCATTCCATCACTGTGCGACAAAAACAGCGCACCAAGAGACGCATAAAGAAAACGTCCAAGTTAAAGTCTATATGTGTTGCATTAGGGCCACGTTAAGCGACCTTAACGTCACACTGAAATGCAACATCCTACTGTGAAAGCGGCCATAGTCAGGAGATAGCTTCTGCTTAAAAAAATTATAACTGCAAATAAGCAATATAATCATTCTTGGCAGCCTAGGTGAGAAGACCTGAAGTCCAAGCAAGTGGAGCAGGGAGGTTGAGGTTTGTTTTTAAATCTGTGCATTGAGATAGCGCTGACTTTTTTGGCCACAGTACATCAAACATTTGTCACCAACTGTCCCTTAAAGGGGCTCGCAATGTGATGCAGCCATCATAATCGGGTTCTAGTTTGGGCAAAGCCAATTACCCTTTCAATTTGTTAAGAGATGTGGATGCAAACATTAATAAAAACACTGCTGTGCTTACATTTCAGTTATGCTACATTTGAGATACATAACTAGAGCTGGGATGGATAGTAGCAGAGTTTAAAAGTTTATATTGGACTGTCTGAATTAACTAAAAAAATAAATAAAATGTGAAAGCTACATGTATGTTATGCTGGACATACACATGTGTATGTTTTTGCCGCTCGTTTCTCCCACTCAATTGTTTCTCTGCTCTATTCCGCAGTCAATTTACTTATCTTCCACTTGTTTTTCTTATCTTTTTCCACTCACTGCAATCCGGAATCGAGCGGCGAAACGATCGGGCGGGAGATCGGACAGGTCGGAAATTATCTACCGAGCCATCTTAATGGCTAAAAAACAAGCCGTGTATTCCAGCATTACACAGTAACACCAGAGTGAGCAGTTTACAGACCCTTGTCTACATTTTATAGCCACTAAAAGCACTTTGAATGGGGAAAGTACAGTTTGCATTGCAAACAGGGAATGACCTTAGTGTTTTTACAACAAATATTTTACATTGTGTATTAAAACAATTTCTATTTAGTCAAAGGGCAGATTGATTGGCCCTGAGCCACCCTTGGCTATGGATAAGCAATATATATTAATAAGGCAGGTTCATACTCTGGGGAATATCTTCTGCTCTATAGATTTTCAAGAGGAAGGTGACCCATCTCAGCGCTACGCCTGGGGGGAGGAGGAGATTGCTTTCTACGTCATCAGCATCACTGTCCTTGTCTCTCTTCTCCACCTGAAACACAGTAAGAAAAATGTAAACATTAATACTAATACCAGCCATTGCATGTTAACTGCTCTGCGACCGCCTAATGCCGATGGGCGGTCACAGAGCAGCTCCCCCAGGACCGCCTAACACCAAATGGCGTCATCGCAGTCTCACAAGACTAGCAGGGGACGAGCACTCGCTCAAGTGCCCGTTCCCTGCAGGGGGCACAGAAAGCTGCTGCGATCAGCCTGCCAGCCAGCTGGCATGCTGAATAAAATAAAAAAAGTAATTTAAATGTGTACAGCGCTACTATCTAGCGCAGCACTGTACTAAGTTACTAAACTGTCCCTCGGATGGGCTCACAATCTAATCCCTGCCATAGTGCTTTGCCATGTAAACATAGTGTAGCATACAGATCGCAGTCTTTCGCAAACTTAGGAGGGGGGGCACAGTGCTGAATATTGTAAAAAATGGACCGGTCACTAGGGGGTGTAAACCGGTGGTCCTCAAGTGGTTAACTATAATCCAACTCAGGCCAAAACACTAGATCACATCCATCGCATACATCTATCCATATATATCCACTCTAACAGTGGATCTCTAGAACACACACACTAATGGAACAATTTCATGACTGATCGACCAGCCAATTCGATAACTGCGGTGAGAAATGATCAATTGGGTCCACCAATGGGAGGGGAATATGTACCCAATCCAATCAATGGAATTAATCCATTTATTTAGATCAATTCCCTGGATCGGATACATGTTCCCTTCCAATTAGTGGACCCAATCTATGGTTTCTGACCAATCACATTCATCAGACTGGCCGGTCCGGAAAATTGGACCATTAGTAGCAACTTGTAGGTTTATATACCTGTGGTCCCAAATGCTACAAGCCGACAAGAGCTCAGGTAGTTCATTTACACTGCTGAGCCATTCATTATTTCTCATACGAAACCAAAGCATAGCATAGAATTCTGGCCAAGGGGGCGCCAGGGGGGTGCAACACCCCCAAACTATGGATAGCCATCTTACAGCACTGGCGCACAGAACTGGCCGCGAACTGAGGCATTGCCACGGGTGCATGCAAAGCCTAGGAAGGCACTGTTACTATGAGATGGAACGCAAGACAGGAAGTACGTACATGCAGCATGTGAATCCCGGCTACATAAGTATTTTAAAACGCTCTGGCTCTGCATGCACCCCCGTTCCCCTGCCAGGCTATCTATACTGGGGAAACCGATCCCCTGGCTACCTATACTGGGGGCACCTATGACCCATTATTACCGTGTCCCCTTTCCAGGGTATGGGCACGCCCATTTTTTGATGCAGCTTGCTTTGCGTAAAGCAGGTCAACAGCTACTCCAGCGCAGGAGCCAGCACCAGCAGATAGCACCCTAAATAAGAACAAAATAATCCTGGAGCCGCCCCCTGCTTCTGGCAGAATTTGAGGACAGGTTTAATTATTTCCGTGAGAGCAAACACCACTTCTGTGCCAAATAAAAGCAACCACAAGCCAAGGTCAGAAGAAATGCAGCAATTCATATACAATGGTGTACGTAGGAACTGAACTCACAGGGGGCTCATCTCCAGTGCCAACGACAAACATGCTGACTTTGACATATCCTTTGGCTCCAGACGTTGTGTCTTCAGGATCATTGAGAAGAACCCATTTCCTCATGACTGCGTGATCTGGAAACAATCAAATTCTTTGTCACCATCTTCCAATTACACATGAGTAGCCTATGCAAATAGACCTACACAATACCTGAGAAAAGGGGAAAAGCTTTTCTACATATTGGTTGACCTCCCATTAGGCAGTCTTATCAAAAGCTCGGATTCACACTAGGTTATGATGCCCATTAATACAACAGTCTTTACTGGGGCAGTGTGGATGCCACTCACCAAGCTAAATGACCGTGCATTTGGTGTCCATCAAAAATGCACCACCTACAGCATCTTAACACCCATCGAATGTACTACCTAATGCCTATGCCCGTTATAGTTTCATGCACAGTGCATGCACAGAGGCATCCACAGAAGGGCCTGCTAAAGTGCCAGGGGGCTCAGAGAAGCTCGAGCAGCGTAGTTGGGAATAATATATTTGGCAGCAGTGCAAGGGACAGGAGGAAGGTAGGAACATCCCACCATTCCAACTTCATCCTTGTAGTTACTTTTTATGCCCCCCACAAGTGAATGAGCTTATCGGCTAGTAGAGAAGCTCAATAAGATGCAAATAATTACAGCTTGCATACAAATTGAATGTGAATTATTTGTAGCTTCAAAAATTGCATCTGATTGGCCAAATATCAAGCTGCTTAGAGTTTGCATTAAACTTGCATGTAAGTCAAAATTATTTGCATCTCATGACTTGACACAAAAGAAAAACATTTAAGGAATAAGAAAAAAAAATATGTGTAGAAAGCAAAAAAGAAAACTTCTTACTTGGTTCATCATAGATATATCCAATGTCAAGCTATAAAAATAATGACAGCAGAAATCGTTACACATGTACGTTTTGGCAGAGTAATTTTAACAGTTCATAACAATAAGTTTTCACTTATATGGTCTAAATGCTGAAAACCAATTAATATACATACTTTAAAAAGGAAACATGACATGAAAAAATTAAATTGAGATAAAGTAAAATCTGGCAGTTAGGTAGAAAGCGACCATCAAAATTGTACATTTAAAAGTGGACACACGATAAAATAAAATGATCCGATTTTACAGCAATTTGGTAAACCTGATCAGATTTTCCGGAAAATCGAAGGCTTTTTTTGTTTGGATTTCTTGCTCAAATAAAAAAAAAACATATTTCTTGTTTTTATTCGATGTAAGTCGATCGGGAGTGGTGGATTTTTCTGATCAAATTTTTATGAAAATTGAATAGTGTGTCGTAGATTGTCAATTTCTTAAAGGGAACCTAAACTGAGAAGGATATGGATTTTTCCTTTTAAAATACCAGTTGCATGACTTTCCTGCTGATCCTGTGTCTCTAATACTTTCATGGCTGAACAAGCATGTCGATCAGGTGCTCTGACTGAAGTCAGACTGGATAAGCTGCATGCTTGTTTCAGGTCTGTGATTCAGCCAGCCACTATTGCAGTCAGAGATCAGCAGGACTGCCAGGCAACTGGTATTGTTTAAAAGGAAACATCCATATCCCTCTCAGTTTAGGTTCCCTTTAATATATACACCCTAGCAATTTTTTTTTCAATCATCATTTTCATAAATTAGGTAAAATTTTAAGTCAGATTTTTCTAATGTTGCAATCAGAAAAATTGATTGCAATCCCTGAATTGAACAGAAATGTAAAATATTGTATCATGTGTGGCCACCTTTAAATTGTATTTGCAATGGTTGAGTCCAGTCATATCAAATACTGGATGGTACAGCACTCACCTGTGCATATGTAAGGTTAGAGGATGCTGTAGCAGCCAGCAAGAGAGTGGTGGATAAGCCCAAGTCATGGCTCATGTGGCCAATCATATTGGGAAGGGTGATTCTCATAGTAAAGTCATGGTATCATGATAAACACATTTCATGCCAAACTTCTCTTGATTGTATTACAAAACGTTTTACTTACTTTAAACTCTCCTATTAGACTGTCAGCTCGTATTGAGCCCGAGTTGAATAACTGAGGGGGGAAACAAAAAAAGATGCAATATTCTGGATGTAAATACCAGAGCACATCAATAGACTAATTCTTTATATGGGAGTTCCAGGCAAACATGTACTCCGCTCTGCTATAACTTGCCTGTCCCCCTAGATTAATCATAACATTTCAAAAGGATGATTAGACTTTCCTCCTTACCCGGAGAATGACGTTTTCATCAAACAGCTCTGTGGGGGTCATATTCACATTGTAGAAAAATATCTGGTTGTTAAAGAGAAAAAAATAATAATCACCAAGTGATGGAAAGAGTTGTATCAGTTACATGACCACAATCCATTGAATGATATACGTGGTTTGTTGAGGTGCCATTAACATCTGCACAGGGCTGATAAGTAGTGGAAGGACATTACAGGTAGGGGAGTGGGGAATACACAATAAGGTGAAAGCCTCAGATCACCACACATAGCAACTATATTTACTGTCAGCAAAAGTGCAAGTGTAAAAGCTAATGTACGTATTTGGACCGATATTACTGACGGTATAAAAACAACATATGTATACTGAATTATTGATCATGACCCATTTTAAGAACACAAAGTGAACCAGAGATGAAGCACCCTCATGTATTTTACCATATATATCAGTGGGAACACTAGAGAAAGCACCTAACCTGCTCTCTGCTTCATTCTTCACTGCTCAGCCTGCCTGTTATAAGCCCTGATAAAATCCCTGACTGAGCATTCAGTCTGGCTTTGCTCAGGAATCATTTATAGCGGAGTGTCTTCTCTGATGTCTTTTCCATCCCAAGCCTGCCCCCTTCTGGCTCTGCTATAATGACTCAGCTATAATGATTTCCTGAGCAAAGCCAGACAGAATGCTCAGTCGGGGATTTTATCAGGGCCGATAACAAGCAGGCTGAGCAGTGAAGGATGAACATGAGGGTGCTTCCTCTCTGGTTCACTTTAAATAAAAATATGAATACACCAAAACCTTAAAAATGAATTCATTGCGAAGTATACAATCTAAGAAGAAAAAAAAAACAAAAATGAGGATCATGAAAACAAAAAAGAGGAAAGAAGCAGAAAGAGTTAAACAAAAAAAAACAAACCTGGATTTAAAGTGCCAATAAAAGGTCTCTTAGGAAAATCAGTACTCTATTATGGTAGAGTGTTGGGAAGCAAAATCTTCTTAGACGTGACATGGAGGAGTTTAAAGAAAAAACAAGTGATGCCGATTTATGAAAACCACTGCAATTAAAGAGACACTGAAGCGAGAATAATTCTCGCTTCAGAGCTCATAGTAAGCAGGGGCACGTGTGCCCCTGCTAAACCGCCGCTATCCCGCGGCTAAATGGGGGTCAATTCACCCCCCCGCAAAATCAACGACCAAATTGGTCGTAGATTTTGCTGCTCCTAGAGGCAGGGCTAACGGCTGCAGCCCTGCCTCCAGTCGCGTCTATCAGCGGCGCATCGCCGTCTCTCCCCTGCCCCTCTCAGTGAAGGAAGACAGAGGGGCGGGGGAGGAGCGGAGATACGCGTCTGACAGACGCGCGTGGGGCAGGGCTGCGGCGGTTAGCCCTGCCTCATTCCGGAAGAGATCCCCCGCTGCTCGGAGGGGATTTCGGGGAGTCAGGGCCCCTCGTTTAGCCACGGGATAGCGGCGGTTTAGCAGGGGCACACATGCCCCTGCTAACTATGAGCTCTGAAGCGAGATTTATTCTCGCTTCAGAGTCTCTTTAAACCGGGATTGTCAGCCACAAAACCAAATTCCATTTACCCACTGCTGTGTGTTTATTATGTACTCTACATGCAGTCTGCGTTGCAGGCATTCCAATATAATCATAAATGTTTCTGTTGTAATGAATCTCATCTCAGTCAGCCTGACTATATTCTGGTAAATTTTAGGCTGCATTTCCACTTGTGCGGTGCGAATCGCCGAGGTAAAAATTCGCATGCGGATGCGAATTTCGCATGCGGGTGCATGCGAATTTTCATGCGAAGTCGCATGCGAATTCGCATGGATGACGATGCATGCGAATTTAACCTTGGCAGTGCTGGAGTGCTTTTTCCATTGTTTCTATGCGAATTCGCATGAAAATTCGCATGAAAATTCGCATACCTAAACCGCATGCGAATTTCCTATTAAATGCATTGCATGCGATTCGCATAGCGGTATGCGGTATGCGAATTCTGATGGCTCTGCCATCCGAATTTTTTCTGCACAGAAAAACGCACAGGAATCCTGACAAGTGGAAACAGTCCCATTCACTTGTATTGCTATGCGAATTTGCATGCGAAAAACGCATGCAAATTCGCGATAGTGGAAATGAGCCCTCAGAGGAGAGATGAGCTTATCTTCTCTCCCACATTCCTGTTCTTCACTGATTAGCTGAGGGCAGTTGAGTGTGACATGGCTGAGAAGGGAAATACACCTCACCCCTCTGCAAAGGCTGCTGAAATACAATCTTGCTGTGCTCACATGTGTTTACAAAGCAATCTAGATAGGACAGTGTAGTTTCTAGTAGAAAAAAGTAGTAAGGGAGGAAATCACATCAGGATTGGCTTCAGTCAGAGGCAGTAAAGATGGAAAATGCCCATTTACTATATAAAATTCACTGAAATCAAAATGTGGACAGTGCAATGCATTGGTTATGTACGTAATTTTTCTACTTGTGTTTTTTTTCCTGGGATGTATGGCTGTTTCTGCTGCTTTAAAATAGCAAAACGCACTGGTGCATAGCTCAAACGCATCCCCAGAGCAAGGAATCTGTTGGTCACTGAGCAGCTTCTCCACTTTTGCACCAGTCTAGCTTTAGAATTCCTTTCTACTGCTGCCTTATCAGAGCCATACAGAGAACGGTGTGGAAGCGCGTAAAATTTTTCTTGCACAAAGGGCCCTCTCACAGGAAGATTGTTTCTATCAGTGTCAACGTTATCCACATATTTAACAATATCTAACTGCACACATTCAGAATTTGGCTGCAGCTCGTGATATTCAGGAAGTGACTAAAGTGATTATTATAGAACATTTTTCATAGCTTGCAGCTGCAAGCCAGCCAGAGAGGTTGATGGAAGTGCAGGTGGAATGTAGGAGAGGGATTGACCACATCCAGACCTTGTTTCCCACTTATGGACCAGAGCAGTTTTGACAGTTTAGCTATGTCCTTATTTAACATTTCAGCCGCAGGGATTTTTCACCTTATGCAACAGAGTAATTTTCATCTCCCATTCATTTGCTAATAACTATCACTAATTATCACACTGAATTGATCCATATCTTGTTTTTTCCACCACCAATTACGCTTTCTTTGGGTGGTAACATTTTGCTAAGAATTATTTTTTTCTAAATGCATTTTAACAGGAATATTAAGAAAAAAATTGGGAAAATTCATTATTTCACAGTTTTTGGCCATTATAGCTTTAAAGCTGTATTGTCACCATAAAAATCAAATTTCAACAGCAACTGGTCTGAGTATATTAAGTGATAAAGATGCTAATCCTGCATTCAAAACTTGCAAAAGTTTTTCTGATGTTATGGTTTGTAGTCATCACATACTTTAGGAGCACTGGTCCTAGTGCCAAACAGTGCCAAAGAGTTGAATGCTGGGAGTTCTTTTTATCTATAATATATTCCTCCTCTTCCATTTCCCTGCCTAGCTGCTTATCAGAAAAACCCTCTGATTACTTGTGTTTACAAGCAAGGCTGAGGTGACTTAGTGATTGCATGTGTAAAAAAAAAAAAAAAAAAAAAAAAAAAAAAAAAAAAGTGCAGTTAGTATACACCTCAGTGGGAGTGTCTGAAGACTCTGGGAGGAGGGCAGCTAATGAATACACAATGAGCAAGAGAAGGGAGGGGGGGAAATAAGAGTCAGGGAGGATATGATGTCAGTATTAGCTTGGCAAGATGGCCACTGCCTAGAATAGGATTTTCTGCTTTTCCTTTATAAAATTCACAGGAATCATTACGCGGATAGCACAATACATCTGTTATGCAAGTAGAAGTAGTATTTATCTACTTCTATATGTGCTTTTTATTTCTAGGTTAGCATGGGTGTCGCTTGTTCTTTAAAATAATACATGCTACCATAATTAAAATCTATGTATTTTATTTGCCCATTTGTCTCGGTTATTACACCATTTAAATTGTATCCCCATCACAATGTATGGCGCCAATATTTTAGTTGGAACTAAAGGGGCATTTTTTCAGTTTTTGCATCCATCGCTATTTACAAGCTTATAATTAAAAAAAAAAAAAAAGGTTTGTACTATACCCTCTTCACATGCATATTTATAAAGTTCAGACCCTTTGGTAACTTTGTAATTGTAATTTTTTTTTTCCCATTAAAATTTTTATTTGGATAATTTTTGGTGTGGGAAATAAACAGTTAATCTTAAATGTAATAATGAGTTTATTGTATTGAAAAATGTAGGTAGATGTAGTTTTACCATTTGGCCACATTGATATTTTTTTTTGGTCCTTCTCGCTTCCAGGAAGCGAGAAGGGAATGGAAAACTTTTTTTTTTTCAAAAAGAGTGCGGCCTCTGATAAGGCCATCGGTTTTTCTGCTGGGGACTTAGATTAATTAACGGGAACCATGTTCCCATTCATTGATCTCCGGGCTACTGGGGGCGGCATGGGGCTGCGCTGGAGCGTGCCGAAGTGTGCATCAGCAGCACAGCCGTCCAGGCGGCATAAATGGTTAAAGCAGAATATAACCCTGCATTTCAACTTTGCTCTAAAACATTATTTACAGCATATTATATGTAACTAGCATTTTTTTTTTTACTAGACCAGCATTGGAAGGGTTAAACACAAAGGTTTAAAGTTCCGTGGAGAGATATGCAGAAGTTCAGATGAATACATTTAACTAAATAGAATGTAACAAGTGATAAATGTTACACACTCTTTGGCTGTCCTCCAGCTCCTTCTCAGTCAGAGAGAGTGAGTCACATGCCACACCGATACATTTATGTAAACAAAATGTATCTATGTCAGCTTCGGATGCGTCTGCAGTTCTGTCCAGGAACTTTAAAGTTCTGTGTAACCCTTCCAATGCTGGTCTAGTAAAAAAAAAAAATGCTGGTTGCATATAATATACTGTAAATAATGTTTTAGAGCAAAGTTGAAATGCAGGGTTATATTCCACTTTAATCAGAAATAACTTTATCCCTACTTCTGACACAGAAATAAAATATATATTGTATATATTTTCAAGACAAACTAGGCTTTCATTTTATGCCATTTTTTCCATCGAACAATTTTGTTTTCTATGAATTTTAATGGGAAAACAAGGAAAAAAAAATAGAAAAAAAACATTTTTCAGTTTTACAAACTCCAGTTTAAAAATAAAAGAATGGTACTGTAGATCAAAAAAACCACAAATTTTGTTTGGCTATTCTTACCGCTTATCACAAAATTTAGATTATGTTCCTGTCACAATTTATGGTGAAAATATTTGATTCTTAAATAAGGCTACAGAGTGTATTTTTCACTATGACCTGAGAAGAGAAAAGTATTTTTAAAGCCAATGGGTACTGTTTAAAAAAAGGAAAAGTCAGATACTCACCTAAGGAGAGGGAAGGCTCGGTCCTAATGAGCCTTCCCTCTCCTCTCCCAGTGTCCTCGGTGCTGCGCTGGCTCCTCCGTTCGCGTCCACCGCCGCAGGGACTTCGGAGGTCTTCGGGAGCACTGGGGCTTCCGAAGATGGGCCGCTCCATACTACGTACGTGCGAGCGCGTCATAGAGGGCGCTCGTGCATGCGTAGTATGGAGCGACCGCGTCATCGGGAGCCCGAGTGCTCCCGAAAGCTTCCGAAAGCTCCCTTCGGCATGCGGAAGTGGCAGTATTTGACCGAAAGTCACAGATGACGTAGATATACTGTAGTGGTGGATACAGTGGTCAAACACTTACTTCATCAAAGAAGGGGTTGTTTCCTCTCTTAATCCTGGTCCTGTGTGTCTGGCCACCAATGCTGATCTTCACAACAGGTTTTATGTTGTTACCAGCAAGCTGCCGACCCTCGATCACCCGAACACGAATCTGTGGGGGAAATAAGGCATTAGGATTTGGCAATTTAATCCTTCTGGTAAAGACCTGGCATAAATGCATGCCATCAAAGTGGACCTGAACTCTTACACAGGACAGAGAGATAACAGAGAAATGCACCCTGAATGTATTTACAGAGTTTAGTCTAATTCCTAAGTGTAATTTGATCTCTCGGCTGCCATGAAAGCAGTAAGTGGAGACACTGCAGATCTCTGCTCACAGCACAACTTCCAGCAGCACATCCACATGGGGATGGCCCCAAACAAGGAAAGGAGTTCATGGTTGCAGCAAACTCTGCATTGCATACATGTGACGTGGAGGTAAGGTTTTTGGGGGGGTTTTTTGCATAAAGTGGAATTGCGCAGATGTCAATGAGATGCAACTAATTTTGAATTGCAGCAGCATTAAGCACATTTTGTATACAAATTTATGTAGCTTGAAAATGAATCAAATCCTGCTGGAGTAAAATTGGATTGGTCCATTATCAAGCTCCATAAATATGCATACAACATTTGCATAATCATGCATCAACTCAAAATTATTTGCATCTCATTGACCATCCCTACTCAGGATGCCTTGCTCCACCTTCCACTAAACAAACATTAAGGGCGCGATTCCACTAGAGCGGCGCGTGTATGCGAGACGCGAGCCGGCTCTTCCAGGTCTGCGGGGAAAGCAGACGAATCCCATCAGCTGTGCCATGCACGGCTATGGGATCCGCAGCCTCCCGTGCCGATTCGGATGGAAAAGCCGGCCAAATCGCTAGCGATTTGGCTGGCGTTACTATTGCACCCTATGGCAGAGTTTCCCCGCACTATTCGCCTGCGGGGAAACTCTGGGGATTCGCAGCGGTTTCCGCTCAAGTGGAAACGCGCCCTTAAAAATACCAATGCATACATTTTTTTTTTTTTGCAAAGAGTTTTATTCAAGTTTTCACATTTTACAACCTTGCATAGTGAAGCATGCTTCTAGCTGCTCAATGCCATCGCTATGAATCAGTGATAACCTTTTGCATAACAAGTAGTAGTACTGAAACAAATATTCAAGAAGAACTCCATTAAAAAATGTATACATTTTAATATGGCAATTAATCAAGTGGCCGCTGTTGAACCTTAGGCTCCTTTCACACTAAGGACCCGATCCAAGTCAATATTTCTCAAAAAGTTTCCTCCAAGGAGATAATTTTTTATCTTCTGTTTAAAATGTCATTTCAGCACTCTTCAATTGAAAAAGTATCACAAAGAATGCAAAAAAAGTTCTGTCAACATTATTCGGAGTATTTTCTTACTTGCTGGTGGCTTAACCACCTGAGGACCACAGGCTTACACCCCTCTACTGACCAGGCCATTTTTTACAATTCAGCACTCTGCCGCTTTAACATTGCACGACCATACAACTTATTGCACAGCCATACAGCTTAGCAGGCAAATAAATCTCGTCTCCTTTTTTGCCCATCAACAGAGCTTTCTTTGCTGAGATTTGTTTTGTTTGGTTTGCTTTTTTATTATTTTTTTTTATTTTTCTCCCTCCCACTGACATCCAATCACTATGATCGCCTCTCATAGGCAGGGCCGGGCTGAGGCAGAGGCTGGAGAGGCTCCAGCCTCAGGGCGCAGTGCAGGAGGGGGCGCACAACTCACTCAGCTATCATTCCCAATTGTGTTTGAAGCAGAAAGAAATAAGAAAAGGGGATACATGACAGTGACTGTAAGCCAGATAACTAGAGATTAAGGTGTTGGGGAGGTTGGGGGCCCTGGGACACCTATTAGTCTAATAGCAATCAGTGTGTGACGGCTGGGGTGGGAGCGATGGAGGGGCGCACTTTGCTATCTCAGCCTTGGGTACTGGAGGACCTTGTCCCTGCTCTGCTCATCATAGGCATCAGCCTATGAGAGGGATCTGTTTCCCTGCCACTCCTGTGGACAGCTGAGTGACAGAGCTGTCTCCTGTACAGCGATGCGCTAGATTGCAGCGCTGTACAATGTAAATGGCAGCTGGCAGTCTGTTAGAGAAAAAAAAAAAAGCTACTATCGCAGGCTGGCAGGCTAATCTTCAGCATGGAACAATCGTGCATGTGCACGAGCGTTCCCTGCTAATCTCCACCCCCAGGACTTGATGCCAATCTGCATTAGGCGGTCCTGGGGGAGCCACTCTGCGGCTGCCAATTGGCATGAGGCGGTTGCAAAGCAGTTAAAGCAAATCCGGGGTGAAAAACTGAGGCGATAAACAATTGCATTTATCCTCCTACTTCTAAAAATATATTTTTTTCTCTTTTTAAATATCCCATGGTTTTATTTTATATTTAAACATTTACAAAGTAGATTGAATGTTTTATTGTCTCTGCTCAATAAGTGTCACAGAGTTGAAATACATGAACTATTGACCTTTTTCTATCTCTCCCCTGCCCTCAGAAGTTGTATTCTGCAAGGAAAAAAAACTTGGCTGTAATTTTCTTATCAGTGACGTTTACTATATTCCTGACAAGGCACAGACAATACAGAAGCGGTCACTTGCATGCCTGAAAATTCACCTCGGGTGCACTTTAAATGGCATTTTTATTGAAAAGCTGTGAAGTGAATTGCATTTTGCCATGTGTCCCTTGCGTCACGCCGCAACGGACAGCTTCATCGCATTACAACTCAGTCCAATGATGTTCCTATAAGACCATCACATTGATAGTGTGGCGCGTTTTGTCAATTTACAGGGCAATATGTGCATTTATAATGGAAGTGAACTTGAGATGTCTCCAAGTGCATCACTGCTGAATATATGCAAATTAACCATTGTACCCTTAGAAGCTAAACTCACCTCTAATGAGTTCTGTGTCACCATGAGCTTGCTGGTTAGTCTGTACCTCTCGGTGTTACAAGCCCTACTCCACAGAGCCAAATGAATCCATGCCATGCACTGATGAGGATCAAGCAATCCGAAACAATCTGTATGCATGTTGGATTATTATGGCTCTGTTCAAATTAACAAGCTGACACATCATTGCATTCCAATGGTTCTGGAGGTGTGTTTAGCTTCTAAGGGTAAAAATGGTTAATTTGCATATATTCAGCAGTGATGCACTGGGAGACATCTCAGAGCTCACTCCAACCTGAATTATCACAAATTCTTTCTGTTTTAAGAAAGCAAACTTGTTTTTCTTAGCATTTTAGTAAGGGGGCTTTTAGGACCATTGTAGTCCCTTACACACTCCAATGAGTTCTGGGTCACCATGAGCTTGCTGTTAGTCTGTACCTAAAGGAAGTGAGGCATACTTTTATTGTACTGTATGCCTCACTGTATGGTAGCACCGCAACAGTACCACACAATGTGACATTTTGTCCCTGTTGTGTTGCAATCTTATCACAACGCAATGTGCACAGTGAGAAAGGAGTCTTCCTGTCCTCTCCTGTTCAGCTGGTAGAACGCTGCCTTCTGAAAGGGGTCAATATGGCTTGATATTGGCCGTCACTGACAACCCCTTCCAGTCAGGATACAGAAAGTCACCATTCAATGCCCCTTCACTTGGGGGTCAATGAAAGGTGGTGGTTCTGACGGTGGTGGTTCTGACAGTGGTGGAGCATCATTCTGGTGACAGTATCCCCAACAAGGGGGCCAGGGCCAGGGCTCAACAGCAAAGCAGCCCCAGTCTCAACCAACACCGCTAAGGATAGGGAGCTCAGACCTGAAAAACTCAGACTGTGTGCGCAGCCTGGGAGTACTGATTGATAGGAAATTAAGCTTCAGGAATCAAATCTCAGCTGTTGTGAAACATTCCTTCTTTCATCTAAGGAATATTGCAAAGATTAAACACCCAATTCCTTTAGAGGGTCTTCCAACCCTAGTCCATGCCTTCGTCACATCAAGGTTAGACTACTGCAACGCCCTCTACTCAGGCCTGCATAAGAAAGACTTACGCCGCCTGTAAGTAGTACAGAATGCCGCCGCAAGGCTGTTAACGAGCCAACCCTGTGCTATTGCCACATAACACTAACCCTGAGCTCACTCCACTGGCTACCGATAAAATGAAGAATTCTGTTTAAGATTGGCTTACTGACATTCAAATCCTTGCACAATCTGGATACCTGAAGGACTTGTTGCAACTGCATCACACCCCCCACAATCTTAGATAAAAAGGACGCAACACCATGGTCACCCCCAGAGTCCACCTCAAAAAAGTGCTGCCCCTACACTTTGGAACTCCCTGCCACACCCAATCAGGACAGCTCCATCCCTGGAAGCATTTAAGTCTAAACTGAAAACCTACCTCTTTAGTCTGGCATTCATGAACATCTGACTATCTCCTCTGTAACACAACCCAGCCTGCAACCCTGTATTAATCTGAGACACAAATATGCGCTTTGAGTCCTCTGGGAGAAAAGAGCATTACAAATGTTATTGTATTGTAACAATATCAGAGGGAACCTGTCTGGCTGTATAATAGTCAAACTCTGGTTTCCGATTTAGTTTAGTCACAAATTGACTTTGCAGTCTATGGAATTACCCAAATAAACGATTGGGTCCAGGCGCCCAAATTGACTGTCTTGCCTTCACATGTGACCATCTGAGAGCACATTTGAAGAAGATACAGATTTATAACAAACATTTTTACGGGAATTACCTGGAAATCTTGAGGTTTGTTTGAAAGGATCCTCCTGGTCTTCTTTCCTTTGGTGAGACGCCGAGCCAGCTGATTCTCCGCTTGGCCGGGGGTAGCTGGCATGTATGGGTTAAATCCTGAATCCACAATATCTCCCTCCTCCTCCTCTTCATTATCTATGCGGACAGAAGGTTGGCGTTACGGCAGGTTTAGAGGAGAGAACCTATAGAACTTTTATTACAGCTACTATAGCGACCCAGCATTGTGGCTGTGGCAAAATCATACGCAATTACTCTACAGTGCAGGAGCCTTGTCTTTTCAGGCTGCAGCTGTAAATAGGTTTAACCCTGAGACACACTGTGGATGACTTTTAGATCGTTTTCTTTTTTTAATGGGAACCTAAAGCAATAAGGATATATTGTAGATAGAAGGTTGCCACATTTCCTCATTTCCTTTTAAACAATACATATTGCCTAGCTGGCCTGCTGATCCTCTGCCTGTAATACTTTTAGCCATAGACCCTGGCCTGAAAAAGCATGCCGATCAGGTGCTCCGAATTAGCTGCATGCTTGTTTCAGGTGTGTGATTCAGACACTACTGCAGCCAAAGAGATCAGCAGTATGCCAGGCAACTGGTAATTGTTCAAAACTGAAAAAAAAAAAAAAAAAAAAAAAAAAAAAAGATGAAAGGCTCGCTTTAGATTCCATTTAACCACTTCCCAACTGAGGGGTTTTACCCCTTGACCACCAGAGCAATTTTCACCTTTCAGCGCTCCTTCCATTCATTCGTCTATAACTTAATCATTACTTATCACAATGAAATGAACTATATCTTGTTTTTTTCGCCACCAATTAGGCTTTCTTTAGGTGGGACATTATGCCAACAATTATTTTATTCTAAATGTGTTTTAATGGGAAAATAGAAAAAAATGTGGGAATTTTTTTTATTATTTTTCAGTTTTCGGCCTTTATAGTTTTTAAATAATGCAGGCTACTGTAATTAAAACATGTGAAATGTATTTGCCCGTTTGTCCCGGTTATAAAACCGTTTAAATTATGTCCCTATCACAATGTTTGGCGCCAATATTTTAATTGGAAATGAAAGGTGCATTTTTTTCAGTTTTGCGTCCATCCCTAATTACAAGCCCATAGTTTATAAATTAACAGTGTTATACCCTCTTGACATAAATATTTAAAAAGGTTCAGTCCCTAAGGTAACTATTTATGTATTTTTTTTAATTGTAATTTTTTTTTCTTAATTACAAATAAAAAAAAATAAATTGGGGAGTGTGGGAGGTAAGGAGTTAATTTTTTGTGTAAAACTAATTTATTTGTATGTAAAAAATGCTTTAGGGTGTAGTTTTACTATTTGGCCACAAGATGGCAACAGTAACTGTTTAATGCGACCTGCAAACGTCCTTCCGGACACTTGCAGGAACTACTGGGAGGCTGAGAAAGTTGTTTTTTTTTTCACAATGAATCGAGCTGCTTATCGGAGAAAGCAGCGGATCATTGTGGGGCTTAGATCAACGAACGGGAATGGATTTTCCCGTTCATTGATCTCCGGGCTAGCGGCGGGCGGCGTGTTTACCCGCGAGAGTGCGCGCTAGAGCGAGCGGGAGCGCGGAAAGTACGGATTTCTCCGTCCCTGGGGGTGAAAGGATGGAAAAGGGGACAGAGAAATTCGTACGCGTGGGGGTGAAGTGGTTAAAAACACGCTCCCAATGACATGCGAAAATATGCGATTTTACCATGTTTTTAAAGCATGTCAATGGGAGAGTTTTTAAAAACGAAAATGGATCGAAAATGCTCTGCAGTGTGTTTCAGCCCCTAATACGTCCAGATTAGGCCCAAATGTATATTTTTTAACCATATTGCAAGGCTGTGAAGTCAGAAGTAATTTGAGTATATGAGGTCAATAAAATGTAAGTAAGTGAAACGTTGAGCTCGGGCTATGCCGCCGGGAGGCACCGCTTAGGCCCCGCTGGGCCGATTTGCATAAATTTTTTTTTGTTACACGCAGCTAGCACTTTGCTAGCTGCGTGTAACCTCCAATCGCCGCCGCTACCCGCCGATATACCCGTCGCCGCAGCCGCCCCAACCCCCCCCAGACTCCGTGCGCTGCCTGGCCAATCAGTGCCAGGCAGCGCTGTGGGGTGGATCGGATTCCCCTTTGACGTCACGACGTCGATGACGTCATCCCGCCCCATCGCGACGGGGGAAGCCCTCCAAGAGAACCCATTCTTTGAACGGGATCTCTTGATCTCCGTTCGCCGGAGGCGATCGGAGGGGCTGGGGGGATGCCGCTCAGCAGCGGCTATCATGTAGCGAGACATTGTCTCGCTACGTGAAAAAAAAAAAAAATTTGAAAAAAAGGTGTTTGCTGCCCCCTGGCGGATTTTAACAAACCGCCAGGGGAGGTCAAGTATCCCTTAAGGCTACTTACACACCAAGACGTTGCGTTTTAGGGGATGTTATGGTCGCATAACGTGCCCCTAACGCAACGCATGGTGGTGCGGGAGAGGACGGTAGAGTGAGCCGCGTTAGGCGGCTCTATCCGCATAAGGGTCTCCCAGGGTGGCGCTGATTGGCCGGCGGGACCACGTGATGCGGAGCAAGACACTCCGCATCACGTGGTCCCGCCAGCCAATCAGCGGCCGCCAGTGCAGTGCATATTAAATAGCCATGTGCGCGGCTACTGTAGCGGCATCTCCCCGCCTCCTCTCCGACCCCCACTGAGCATGTGCAAACAGTCTAAAGCGGCTAAAGCCGCTAGAACGCACAGCATGCTGCACTTTCACTACAACTTGCGCCTGTAACGTCCCTGTGTGGAAGCAGCCTTGAGCTATAAAACAAAAGCACACTCAATGAACCTTTGAACTTTCTTGCAGGAAAACCTCATCTCAAGCTGTCACAGTTTCTTGGCTGTTTAAGTGCTTCAGAAAACAGGACTATATACGACTCAAGTTGGGTCGAATAGCTTAGTGAAGCTTTTTTGCATAGATAACTGAAGTCTGTCTTTTTTTTTTTTTTTTTCCAGCTCTTAACCACTTCAGGACCACAGTGCCAAATCCCTCTAAAGACCAGGCTATTTCTTTTAAAATAGGCCACTGCAGCTTTAAGGCCAAGCTGCAGGGCCGCACAACGGCACTCTAGTGACCCCCCCCCCCCCCACCAGAGCTTTCTGCTCCCTCCCTCCCCCGCCAGACAATCAGCATGATCAGCTGTCCTAGGCTTCAGCCTATGACAGCCGATCACTCCCCAGCCGATGGAGGGGGATGCATATCGCAGCGCTGTACCACAGTCTCCCGAGTGGAGATCGCTGCTCGGAGACTGAACGAGGGCACAGCTCCGCCCCTCCACCAAGAGATGCGCACGCAGCCTGCGTGAGATCTCCTGCAGTAGCCGGCCCCAGGACTTGACGCCAGTTGGCATCAGGCGATCCTGGGGCTGCCACCCTGGCCACGCACTTTAGTGTCAGGTAGTTTTTAATGTGCTGGAAAATAATATGAGACTCTTCTTTGCTACTAATGTTCTATTTCTTAGCTGTACTACACATAAAATGCATTATTTAAGAAGTTTATGTTCGCTTCAGGTTTGCTTTAAAACATATCTGGTTAATAAATGTGATACATTACTACATTTGGGCTTAGCATTAATCATAGTAATCATAGCTAAGCAGTATTAATATATTCTTTACTTGAAGATCTGTTCAGATCCACTGAGACTGCTAAAGCGACTAAACTGTGAAAGTGACAGATCACAAGTTAAAAAGACACTGAAGCGGAAAATATTCTGATATAATGAATTGGTTGTGTAGTACGGATAATTACTAGAAAATTAGTAGCAAAGAACATATTCTCATTTTTATTTTCAGTTATATAGCGTTTTTTATAACATTGCATCATTCTCTAATATTTGCAGTTCACACACTACTCCACAGTCTAAATGATTTTACAGAGCAGGCCAGAGAACTTTGGAACGGTCCTCTGCAGAGAAAAAGAAAATACAGTGACTGACTGTTGAGATAACAAGCTTCAGAAGACAGAGCTCTCTGCGACTTTGAAAATCATGGAGCTCAATGGCTTTTTTGCATAGATAACTGGAGTTTCTTAAACTCTTCTTGTACTGGAAACAATATTAGACTTATGTCTCTGCTCCTAATGTTTTATTGCTTAGCTGTACTACACATACAAATCATATCAATTTTTTTTCCGCTTCAGTGTCTCCAAGTTCATTTCTTGCCAGGCACGACTGACTAACAATAATGCTCTTCGTGTCACACCAATCCGTGCTGTGGGAACGTAAAGTCACGAGTGGAACACAAACAGGTCAGTAATGGGATGCTGCATTTACTTTTGGCTTTAACTAAACAAGTTGTGTTTAACTTTCATGTTTTCTGTAAAAATCTGAAATGTTTACACAAGAAGATCCTGTGTCGTCTGGGGAGGCAATTTATCTAAAATCATTTTGGAAGGGCAAAAGCCTTGTGTAAAAGGTGAGTTTACAGTAGAGCGTCACGTGGCCCCACCCAGACTCATATGGCTAAAGGGAAGTAAGCGTCTAACAGCCATGTGCGGACCAGAAGAACTGGTTCTGTTCACTTCAAACAAAGGTTTCTGTTTTACCATAAATAGGCTATATATAACCTGCGGTCAGCACACAACTAGATGACAGAAAAGGAAAGTAACAGTTGACGTATGAAGTGGGCCTTAACCATAGTCATTTCTTGGATGATTGCTATAGATTACTAAATCTTCATCACTCCCTTCCCTCATAGGAATGTGCATCTGGGCTCAACAATTCTGAGCATGCGGGTAAAAGGGAAATGAGGTGAGTGGGATATGAAGACTGTCATGTTTCTTTTTCTTTTTAAATAATGCACATTGCCTGGCCAGTCCTGCTGATCCTCTGCCTCTAATACTTCAAACCATAGACCCTGAACAAGCATGCAGATCAGAGGTCTATGAAAAATTCATGGGGAGACTCTTCATTGTGTGTCGGCTGGCGTGGGAGGGATGGAGGGGCAAGAATGTAAATCAAATCAGAGGGAGTAATCATTTTACAATGGGCAGCCCATCACTGACCACATTTCTAAGGTGATACTGTAAAAAAATTGATTTATTCTATTATATGTAGATATATTTATCTAACCCATTAGTGGCTTCAATTGAGTTATCTCATTTGAGATCGTGCATTGCTTTTGACCTCAGTTGGCAGAACTCAGTGCTGTAAATTCTTGGAATGCTTTGATCCCTTTACTAGCAGAGAATATAGAAACTGATAGCAGAAGACCTCTTGTCTCACACTGCCCCCTAGTGACAAGTGACCATAAATACACATTACATCAGTACTAATTAGAAGCAAGGAAATGTAAAAAAAAGAAGAATTAAAAGTGCTAAAATAAATTGGCCTGGAGCACTTGAAAGTCTCTAAATAAATTGGCGGCTAATGGTTTAATAGAGATCCACTTTCAAGTCTGGCCGCATCAAAAGGCTGCAATCATGCAGAGGAAGAGAATCTACGCTTCGTCACTTATGAAGTATTTCCTTTCTTGGCTATGGAAATGCTGCACAATGACAGGAAAGTGCTCTGGATGGCTTTAAAAGCCTCGTTCTGCCATCACCCTCAGCCTTTCAGAAGGCCAGAAATCCCAGGCCCCATACTGGAGCATTATCATGGAGGAACACACAAGCAGTGATTTCCTGGCTTTGTGTAAATCTCCGCACCATCTGCTGTCTGTGGAATAATAACCGGCACATTAATGGGACCTTTCCAATGAAACACTACTTAGATCGGAAACAAAACAAAAAACAAAACTTCCCTCACTTGGTTCTTTGAGAGGAAAGTAAACAGTCTTTGTTGACGTTCTCCGCTAAAATGTTACTGAGCACCCAGATAGCTCATGGCTAATAAGGAAAAAAGGGCGCCGGAGCCCTTACGGATAAAAATAGTGCCGTCATGGGCACCTATTATAAAAGCCGCCATTTGTGGCTAACAACGGAAGAATTAAAATTCGCCGTAAATCATGGCTTTTATAATGGCCGCCAAAGAGGTAAATTTCAGCAGTGGTGCCTCTGGGTGCCCAAGTTGACTGACATTGCTACAAAACGTGGCTCTGCGGCGGAGGTTAAGGTTTAGGGGGGGGGGGCATTTAGGATTAGGCACCACCAGGGGAAGGGTCTTAGAAGTAGGCACCCCCGGGGGCCTTAGGGTTAGGCATCTGTAGAGGGAGGGTTCTGTGCGAGAGTAGGGTTAGGTTTAGCCATCTATAATAAAATATTGGTAAACATTACCGATATTTTACTATTGGAATCCAGCAGTAGAGTATCACTAATACGAGAGATATTCTACTAGCGGAAATCCCGAGACCTTTTATCCAGGCGCCTTTTTTTCCCCCCCATGTATGCAGCTCATGGTGCATGCTGTGTTGATGTGGCTTTGCTATAGGCTTGCTATACCTTAGTGGCTAAGCTGCAAAAACTGCACTTCAACTGCATCTGAATAGTTTCATTTAAATTTCATTTTGGTAATGTACAGAACCAAAATTAGAAAAAAAGTTGTGTCTTTATCCAAATATTTAGACCAAACTGTATTTTCCATCTAAGTCCCTTACCTCCATCAGCATGTGCATTTGTTCCTCCAGGATCGCTGGGATTACTTGTTGGGGACGCAGGTGGCTCATAGGACACTGTCAGATCAATGGTGGACTGGATAAAAAAAAAAAGTGCACGATTAAGCAGTGTTGAAATAAAGAGGCAATTTCTAATAACCTTAAACTGTGAAGAGATTGGTTTAGCTCCAGCACATTTATAGATAAAACAGGATTTCACTTTTAACCCTTTTTTATTCCCTGGGAAGAAGAGTTTGTATGGAATCTTGCGTAAGGATCAGTGGCGTACCTACCATAAGGCTGCAGGTGCTCACAGCACCGGGTGTAGCCGTGGCTGGGGGTGCAGCTGTGGTGCTCAGCCACTTTGTTCTTCCACCTGGGACCTTTTTCATAGTTTAGGCAACATTTGGGAAAATAGCAGCAGGCAGTGCAGGGGACTTTTCTACTTCCTGCACTTCCCATCACCCCTCCCCCTCCCTGTCCTGTGGGCAATGTGTCTCCTCATTGGATACTGAAATAATTCTGCGCTCCTCACTGATCTCTCCACAATAATAAGCTATCTTTGTTGGATCGCTGTGCAAATAGTGCGTGTCACACTCACATAAATAATATTATCAAAACAGCAGAGCGCTCAACAACTCTCAGATCTATTACAATATTCAAGTCCTTTTCAAGCTAACAGCCAAAAAGTCCTCCCATAAATGCAAATCACTTCTGTGTCTTCCACAGTCTTCATGCAATCCGATATTCCATCACATATAAATAATATACGCTCACCAGAATAAATGGCCAATCAATCAAGATCAGCAAAACACGTGTTTGGCCCAGCCTGTGATCACTCTTCTATCTGTTGTCGCTCTTCTTATACTCAGTAGTCATGTGTGGAAAATAAACTTCAATAGTGTAATACTGTTAAGAACATAAGCATCTGTTTTTCACCAGTGCTCCCCTATTGACCAAAACTGTCACCAGCGTGTCTCCACCACCTTAGTAGGTAAGCCTCTCACCAGACTCTGTGGCCGACCCCTCACAGACCAGCAATTCAGCGTGTGTGTTACAAGTCTTTGCCTCCAGCATCAAATTTTCTAAAACTCAAACAACGCTTGACATAGCATAATTCCGTTTATTCATAAAAAGCATTAAAAAGTAGTGCACTCACATGTATTCCATAAAATATGCGCATGTAAAAAGTATCTTTCCCCTCGAGGTCTTAGCGTCTCACCGGCTCTCCAGGCCACGCCCAACTAGTTTCGTCATCCGACTCATCAGGGGCCGGCAGACGCAATAAATTCCCATCCTTCAGTCACATGGTCCCCTGTTACAATCAGCGTCATTGGCCAGTTCTCCGATCTGGAATTCTAATGTGTCTCCTAATTGGTTGTTATCTTAGCCTGGTGGATGCATGGAGACTACATTTCCCATAGCTCCACACGAGCCGTCTTGAACAAGAATAGCCTAATGCCAAAATACTACAATACCCAGGCCTGGAGAGCCGGGCCTGGAGAGCCGGTGAGACGCTAAGACCTCGAGGGGAAAGATACTTTTTACATGCGCATATTTTATGGAATACATGTGAGTGCACTACTTTTTAATGCTTTTTATGAATAAACGGAATTATGCTATGTCAAGCGTTGTTTGAGTTTTAGAAAATTTGATGCTGGAGGCAAAGACTTGTAACACACACGCTGAATTGCTGGTCTGTGAGGGGTCGGCCACAGAGTCTGGTGAGAGGCTTACCTACTAAGGTGGTGGAGACACGCTGGTGACAGTTTTGGTCAATAGGGGAGCACTGGTGAAAAACAGATGCTTATGTTCTTAACAGTATTACACTATTGAAGTTTATTTTCCCCACATGACTACTGAGTATAAGAAGAGCGACAACAGAGTGATCACAGGCTGGGCCAAACACGTGTTTTGCTGATCTTGATTGATTGGCCATTTATTCTGGTGAGCGTATATTATTTATATGTGATGGAAT